>NW_027094317.1:0-127305 GCF_029207755.1 Chamaea fasciata
GAGGCAGCTCATCTGTCCTTGTGCAAAACACCTTTGGGGGATAACAGAGTTGGGAAAGAACAACAGAAGGAACCAGAGCATGGGAGCTGCTGCCCTGCATCGCTGGCTGGAAATGGGCAGGATGGATGGCATCTGCTCTTGCTTTCAGTGTTCTTAGCAGGATGCAGCCTTTGAGCTTTCTCTGCCCCAGATTTCCTGGGGGGTGCTGGAACATGTTAGTTGCTGGCTTGCGCCCTCCTGAGCACAAGCAGCTTCTGAAATGGGTACTCACCACTGTCAGCCAAACAGACCCATTCTCTGGGAGGACACAGGCACATGGCTTTCCAGTGGTGCCTGCATCAGATGCCCAACATGAGCTGTGTTGCAGGCAGCCGGTGCAGTTCCTGTTACTTAAAGCTGATCTGATTTCCCTTGTCAGCTGAGGGCATCAGTCCCCTCTTCTGTTCCACGATGAACCTTTGAAAGCCGGTTTAAAATTTCAAACACGTGCTTTAAATCTCTGAATAAGGTCGTCCCCCCTTTCATTGAGATCTCATTTTACATATTCTGAAGTTCCTGTGTTTCTGCTGTTTTTTCATTTTGGTTTGTGTTAAATGTTTGCCAAAAGATCATGAATTCTTCATTGGGAACTTTCATAAATGTCAAGCTCCTCCAAGGCCTATCAATACACCACATGCCCATAGGCATAGGCACAGGTGTATTAGAAACATGAGACATTTAGTGACTATGTGAAAAGCAATTGGGCTGATTTAGAAGATAAAAGTATAGAATAACTTTCTTTAGAGGGGACCTCTGGAAATTGTCCGAGCAAATACGCTGCTCAAAGCAAGACCAGTGTCCGGGGATTGCAAGGGGCCATTGGGAGATCTGGAGTTGTCTTTAGATGCCATACAAGGAAACAGACATACAAATGGACTAGTTAAAAAGCCGAAGACGACCTATTAAAACCCCTCCATGACCTTATCTTTTCTGCCTGTCGGGTGCAGTAGTGATTCATTGAAAGGGTAGATCTAACAGGATGAGAACTATCTTAAGGAACAGCTGACAATTAACTCACTATATTGCTCTAATCAAGCCATAAAAGGCCAAAATTTATCCTGCCAGCCCCATCGGTTTTCATTTGGTTATTATAGCGTCAGGGATGTCTCCTTCACAGTCCTTCTTATATGTGGGCTCAGGGAACAGCTTAGTGATGTTGACTGAAATTCAGAGGAGTTAAGTTTAACTGTAGAGCTTGTGTCCTTGGGTCTTGGGGAGCCAGGTCTATATGAGAGATGACTGCTCCAGCAGGAACAGGGGAGTCTGGTGGGTACAGCCTGGGGTGGGATGTAGGAGATGCAAGGGCTGATTTGCACTCAGTTTTTCAGCCCTGACAACTGAAACTTGGCTGGATCCTCTTCTCCTGGTAATTTGAAAATAAGAAGATATCTTCTTTCTCACGCAACCCCTGAGGTCACTCCCAGGAGTGTTATTCGCATCCTGCCATCTGAGGGCAGGAGTATGTAACATGGGGCAGGAGAGGGAAGGGAAGGGAAGGGAAGGGAAGGGAAGGGAAGGGAAGGGAAGGGAAGGGAAGGGAAGGGAAGGGAAGGGAAGGGAAGGGAAGGGAAGGGAAGGGAAGGGAAGGGAAGGGAAGGGAAGGGAAGGGAAGGGAAGGGAAGGGGAGGGAAGGGGAGGGAAGGGGAGGGGAGGGGAGGGGAGGGGAGGGGAGGGGAGGGGAGGGGAGGGGAGGGGAGGGGAGGGGAGGGGAGGGGAGGGGAGGGGAGGGGAGGGGAGGGGAGGGGAGGGGAGGGAAGGGAAGGGAAGGGAAGGGAAGGGAAGGGAAGGGAAGGGAAGGGAAGGGAAGGGAAGGGAAGGGAAGGGAAGGGAAGGGAAGGGAAGGGAAGGGAAGGGAAGGGAAGGGAAGGGAAGGGAAGGGAAGGGAAGGGAAGGGAAGGGAAGGGAAGGGAGTGCTGAAGTGTGGCCAGGGACTCCCTTAACTGGCAGCTTCTCTTTCTGGCAAAATTCCTGACAAAACAATAAGAAAAAAATCCTGTGCCTTGCCCACACCAGGCACTGATCCCCCAAGCCCCAGCAGAGACCTGCAGCAGTGCTGGCTCACCCTCGGGGCAGATGTGGGAGCTCGTACAGTAATCGGGCTCCGGGGCTGCTGGGGCCTTGTCTTTCCTCCTCTCTCCCCAAAGTCTCACATCCAGCACATAAACATTGCTGGCCCAAGGCTTCTCCATCAGCCACTAGTGATGTTCTCACTAGTGGTAATGGAGCAGGTCAGGCCCATAACTGCAGCAATAGGTCCTTAGTGAGCAGAACCTGAAGCAAGTTCATCAGCTGTCACTACTGACATGAATGAAATTCAGCTTGCCAGATGTTCTCTATATTTTTGTGTGTGATAAGTTCATCACCAAACTCCCCAGAACACCCTTTCTGTGCACAGATTGACCACCAGCAAAGCACTGAGGAACTTTTGTTTCCTCAGTGGGGCTGTGGAAGAGCACAAAGCCCAGCAACTTCTGGGCAGAAGCACATTTCACCTGAGCTGTCCCTGAGCATCAAAGCACGGAGTCTTGTGTTTGTCAGGCAAGAACTGTTCGCCTGGTGACCAATCCTAATTGCTCCTGTTACATCCAAAGTGCACCAAGACATTTGCGTAATTATTTCCAACACATTGCGCAGAGTTTGTCTGGTGAGCCAAGCAAACAGTTACCAGCCTGGATGACAACCCAGGGCGCCAGACTGCATTGCTGGTAAATACACAAAACCCTCCTGTTCTGCCTCCTCGATGTGCTCCTGCTAATGGTGCTTCATATGGCTGGGATTGGATCCTTCAGATTGTAAATGGCATCCTCCGTTTGGGTCTTGTTTCCATGTCACTGTATTGCTCTAATCTGCATTTGCACTCTTTCAGAGTTTTGATTGCTCCTTTTTGTAGAGCAGCTTTCATTGAAATGCTGACAAAATGTGCTAATTCAGGATCTTTTCAAGGTAAAATAAACCAAAGAGCCACGCTGCAAATTCAACAGTAGTTATTCCGTGGTCTTCAAGGGAAAGTTCCTTCTCCCTGTCTGATTCCTAGGCTGTAATCTCACAAGAGAGGTAGTGCCCTAACATTTGCATCTCTTGAGAGGAGGTTTATAGGTAGCAGGAAAAGAGAAATTCCTGAGGCAGTCAGTGTCAAGTTATGCATGCAGATAGCTCTTAACTCTCTCTGTGCTTTTCACAAACCATTCTCTGATGGGATTGCTGGCAGTCAGAAGGCTGGATGCAGAGTATGGGGGAGATTAGGTCGTTTTATCCCACAGGATCTTCTGAGGGCTGGATCTCCTCAGAAGTGGGTCAGTAGCTGTTTCTGATCCTGGCTGTTCTGTCTGTCTTGGCCGTAGTTTGTTTGCTCCCTGCTTGCCCAAGTGAGCTGAAGTGACCTGCACTGCAGAAGGAATATCGTGGCTAGATGTCCCCCCAAGTCCTGATCCCTCTCTTTGTGTTGCAGTCCTTTCTCCGTGGTTCCAGCCGAAGGAATTCTGGGCCCTGGTCACACCATGCAGGTGACAGTGGGATTTCACCCGCTGACGAGCGGTGACCATTTTGGGTCCCTGGTGGCGCGCTGCACAGGTGAGTGCTGGGCAACGCACGGGACACAGGACAGTTCTCCACCATCACTCCCTGTTCATCCCCCTCAATTCCCTCTAGATGTACCTCCTCTGTTCCAGCTCTGCCCCAAAGAAAACTGAAATAGCTGGTGTTTAAATGGTTGAAAAAGTGGATCCCCTCTAACAGGGCTGAGATTTTTGGAATTCTGTTTTGCTGGGTGTTGCAGAGTGGAGGAAGGAGGAACCCTGATTCTCCACTACTGTGTGGCTACGCCTGGGTGAAGTTTTATTTTACTCCTGGGCAGTGCTGTATGTGAGCTGCGAGGTCTCCATCAGACTCTCTCCAATGCAGTGTATTTCTTGCACACCTCTGTCCTGTATGCCGCTTCTCCACTGGCTTGTCACAGACCCTTTTACTATTTTGCCCTCTACACATCCATGCAGCTTTTGCCTAATAACATCTTCAGGCCCTCAAGTTCCTGTATGGTGACAAATCAAGACAAATTTTTCCTCGTCCCCATTTCCCAGGCCGTTCATGCTGTTGCAAACCTCTCACATCTCCCATTTGATTTCTAGACTGAGGAATCCCATTCAGACTTCATATAGAAGCTGCTCTGTACTTATTAATCTTTCCTTGTCCTTTTGTATTTAACCTGAAATGCTCCATCTTGGTTTTTGAGATCAGGACAATATGAAATATTTCAAGACTGATGGGGCTGTGGGTTTGGACAGGAAGATGACGATGATGATGATTTTTATGGTGTTCATTTTGTAGTGGTTTGTCATATTGCAAAGCCAGGCTGGTTGTGTTTCCTCTCCTGTGTCCCCTCCTGCTGTGGGCTGTCACTTCACCTGTTCCTCTGGGTCTCCTTTTTCTGCCCACATGCCCCCAGGCGTATTTGCTTGTCAGCAACAAGGGATCCAAGGGATCAGGAGGGGCAGGAGTCTCGTGGGATGCGCAGGGGAGACCTCGGCAAGCCAGGATTGACCAGGGCTCCTCAGTGTCACCTGAAGGACTTTGATGCAGAAATCCCAGTGGTCTGAGTGGGTCACCTGAGCACATCTGACAAATCCCACTGTACATACTGTCACCTTGGGGCCAAATCTCTACAAACACCTTGGAAATAAGGTGGTTAAGGAGGTGCCCAGGACATCCTCACGCAGTACACACAGAGCTGTCAGGACGTGATAAATGTACTGATCCATGGAACTGCTAATACATTTAAAAGCTATGACACTTTCTTCCGTGACCTGTGGTTTGCTTTGTTCCTTGTGCTTCCATCAGCAACTGAGCTAGCTGAGCAAAGACTCTGCTTTGTTCCAGGTGAAGAAAGTTTCTTCACATTCCTTCGCGCAGAAGCTGCAGATGTCAACATTGGATTGAGCACATATTCCCTGAAGGTTGAGAAGACTTTCATCACCACATCAAGCCACACAAGCATGTTCATCAGGAACAGGAGTAACATCACAACCCACTTCCAGTGGAAGATGTTTCCTACTGAGGAAGCCGACAATGAAGAGAAGAGGAGGTTGGTTTGAAAGATACGTTTCAGTGAGATACATGGCCCAAGACTGAAACTAATGCATGGCCTCAGGGGCGTGTTGGTGATTTTGAATGGTTTAGGCCAAGTAAACCATCCCTGGCCTTAGGGTGTGTGTCCCTGGGCTGCAGGAGCTCAGCACAGCATTCCAGTTCCATTTATACTCCAACCAAGGATGGCATTTTGGGAAGGAAAGGTTGATTGCAATGACTGGTTTTCCTCAAGTTCTAATTGGGCTTTTGCCTCCCTAATCTTCTTCCTACATGACCTGGCAACATCCCTAAACGTTTCCTGAGTTGCCAGCCCCTCTTTGCAAAGGCGATACGCCCTCTTTTTTCCCCTTAGTTCCTTCCAAATCTCCTTGCCCATCCAGGCTCGTTGTCTTCCCTGTCAGCTCATCTTTCAGCACACAGGGACAGTCTGTTCCTGTGCCTTCAAGACTTCTTTCTTGAAGTATGTCCATCCTTCCTGTACCCCTTTGTTTGTAAAGGCTGTTTCCCAAGGTCCTCTCCAAAACAATCTCTTGAACAGGCCGAAGGCTGCCTTCCAGAAGACCAGAGTGGAAGTTTTGTTGATGCCCCTCCTTGTTTCACTGAATGTTGAAAACTCTGTTATTTCACAGTCACTGTACCCCCAGACAGTGGTGAACAGATGAAGTTCTTTTAGTTCTTAGGGAATCCAGTACCTGGATCCCAGGGAGGCAGCAGGCTTCCCTGTGGAATGGATCCGCTCGATATGCAGGGCCCTCATTTCCCCTTAGAAGGGGTTCACTTACTACCACTACCCTTCTTTTCTTCATAATACTTGAGGCTGGGATCTGTCTGGCAGAAAAAGTGCAGCTGTCTCCAGACAGAATTTTCTCTTTTAGTGTCATCTGTCTGAGCCTCTGGATCCAGGGCCTCATACCTATTCTGTCAGGGTGCAGTCATGGGGGTCAGGACAGGATTTTATTACCTCCTCAGCACAAGCCCATCTCCATTCCCCACTGTCTCCTAGGTCTCCTCCTTCCGCCTGATCACAAGAAGGGCAGGGCTCCTCTGACTCCTGCTGAGCTTCTCTCGGGCTTGGAAGGGTGTAACTCCAGCAGTTTAGTTTTGTTTTGCTCTCCCTAACGCTCCTCAGCCTTTCCGCTTCTTCCTTACCTTCTGCCACTAGACAGAGCAGATCATTCACCTGCTCACACTGCACGCAGGTGTCTTTCACATTATCCTCTGATATTAACACCAGGCTCAGACCCTCCCTGCAGCCAGGGGCCTGGACAGCTGTGTCCTTCCTGGGGGGTTCTGTTTGAGATAGTACACTCTTGCTGGCGGCAGCAGCAGCAATGACTTTGGATCATTTGTAAACTGTTGCTGGGGAAAAAAAAAAAAAGCAGAAAGACGAATGAAAAAAAAAAAGGCAAGCACCTCACAACCAACCAAAAGACACAGCCCAGTACACAAGGAGGGTGGGTGGCTGCAGCCTTTCTGCTCAGCCTGCTTGTATCAACTGCCACGCAAAAACTGAAAAAATGCTGTGCAAACTGCCAGCCCAAACTGCTGTGCCAAAACTGCCGTGCCAAAACTGCCAGCCCAAACTGCCGTGCCCAAACTGCCAGCCCAAACTGCCGTGCCCAAACTGCCGTGCCCAAATTGCTGTGCCCAAACTGCCGTGCCCAAACTGCCGTGCCAGAACTGCCACGGCAAGCGCCTGTTTGCTGCGGGCCAGGTCGCTTGCACTCCCCAGAGCCATTTTAAATCACCTGCAAAGGAACAGGAGGTCGACCCCCACCCGCTTGAATGGATGGCAAGAGGGTCCTTTAGTGCCCTGGGCTTCTTGGTTCTCCACTGTTCTCTGTCTACTTACACAGTGTCTGACTTCCATACGAGCTCTGTATGTTAAAAGAAAATCCCATGACCTTCTCTGGCTATTTCCCTGGGCTGTTTATTTCCATTTTTTCCTACTTGCCTGCCTCAGCCTGGATCCCAGGTGATCCACTTTCCCCTCAGAAGAAACTGGGTTTTCTTTAAGTAAACTTCAACCTGGTTTTGGTTTTCTGGATTTTTTTCCAATTACATTTGTTTTCATGCCAGTTTGTGTCCTAGCCTGTCACCAGGACATTTTGTTTTTCCTTACTTCCAGTCTTAGGGATGGTGTTAGTTCTAAGGCCAACTCTCCTGCTGTCAGAGATGCTTTTGAGATCTCAGAGCAGAGAGGACTTTTTTTTATGAGAGGAGCTAGTGCAGGATCCTTTCCCTCTCTGGCCATTCTACTACCATGCACTGGGATGGGACCCAAAAAGCTCTGGATCCTGAAAAGATGATCTCTCCAGGAGTTTGCTGTCTGTCTCCTGCACCAAGAAGTCCCTTCCCCTCTCACAGCCTCTGTTTTCATGCATATAAAACCTTGGATGTCACTGAAGGGATGCGGTGCCTGAATTCATCAATTTCCTTTGGAAGTACTCTGGGATGCTCTTGTGAAAGACAGAGTAGGGAACAGGACAGGTCCAAAATGGAAGAAACAAAGAGCGATGCTGGTAACACGTAACCACAACCCAGCTTCGTCTCCCTTTCCCAGGGAAGTCCTGCAGTGGGTGCTCCGTGATCTTTATCTGCTTCCCCCGAGCACCTCAGTGGTAGGAAAAGCCAGCTGAGGTGGCTGGTGGATTCTCCCTCAGTTTTGGCAGAGGCTTTGAGGCAGGAGATTCTCTTGAGGGATGCTGGCTTTCCAAAGCTCTCCTGAGCTTGCAAGTGTGGAGTAAAGCTACCTGCTGAGCTTGTGCACAACAAGTTATCTTCTGATCCGATTGGGACCCTCGTGGCTTGGGGTCAGCCCTTGCTGGGGAGCTGCCGCTCCTCCCCAAGTGCTTTGCTCTCCCGCACTTCCGCTTCTCTCTGCAAATATATTAAATGACCTGCTGGCTTTGTCTCTCCCTGCGGCTGCAGGCAGTGTGATTTGCTGGAGCCACCACCAAAGGTCTGGATGGAAGACTTCATGGAGGAGAAAAAAATAAAGAAGGTGAAGGGCTTTTGTGAAAATCGCACCTCCCTCCTGAGCCAAAAGGTCCAGGAGGAGAAGGCAAAGGTGCAAGAAGACCCCCTGCTGTTCTCCAATGACTTTTTTTTCATTGAGCCAATGGTAAGTGATAGCTGAGAACCTCATTTTCCTCCTCTTCCTTCTCTTCCTTCTCTTTCTCCTCGTCCTCCTCCTCTTCCTTCTCCTCCTTCTCTTTCTCCTCGTCCTCCTCCTCTTCCTTCTCCTCCTTCTCCTCCTTCTCCTCCTCCTCCTCTTCCTCCTCCTCCTCCTCCTCCTCTTCCTTCTCCTCCTCCTCCTCCTCTTCCTCCTCCCGCCCACCCTACCCCCGCCCCTTCCCCCGGGTGCGGTCACTCAGCAGGTCCTCAGCTGGCTCGGTGTGCTCAGAGGGAGGACATGGAGTTTCTGGTGCGGCTGCAGAGCTCACTGCTGAAAGTATTTCTGCCCTGCAGGCTCAAGGCAGGGCTGGGAGCCTGACAAAGCTGAGCTCTGCTGCCAGGGCTCGAGCTCAGGGCACTCCGTGTCCTTGAAGTGTCCACAGGGACCAGTTTTTGTAGGTAGGGGCTCCCCCGACACGTGCTGCTGCGTGGGGTTCAGCGGAGGGTGTTGGAGCAGTGCCAGTTCACGGATTGACCTGAAGCATGCAAGGGTTCGCTGGGAAAAGGAGGCCAAATTCAGCCCAAGGTTAATCGTAGAAATGCCTGTCCCTTCCTCTAACCACGACTCGCACTGTTTGTGAGTCTCCCAGTGTCATCTGTGAGCCTGGACACAAGGGTGGGAGGTTATAATGGGCATTTTGAGTTCTCTTGCACACGGGGACAGTAAACCTTTTCTTTTTCTGTTTATGCAAGCAAACGCCCATGTCCTCCCATCAGCCAGAGCCCTGATTCTGAGTATTGGCATTGTGAGAGATGATGAATGCCTGGTGTCTGCACAGTGCAAAATCCCTTCTCATCCTGGAGTAAATCCTAGAATAATCCCAACCTCTGCTTTCTTTGAAAAAAGGTTAAACTAATATTTTTCTTTCCAAGGAAGGGGATCGTGTTCTTGGTTACTCCTATGGCCCGTCTAAGGCCAAGAGCCACCAGTGCACAATGGCAGTTAGGTACCACTGTAGCTGACTGCAGCATGATGTGACCAGGAGCTTGTGTCAGAGCAGCAGGAACATTGTGGAGAGTGGGGGCTGATCAGCTGAGCATTGAGAGCGCCCAGTGGTGTGTTGAGCTGGGTTTAGAGTGTTTCCTTGGGCTCCTTATGTTGTTCACTCATCACTGATGCTCTAAAGAAAGGCTTAGAGGAGTGGTTGAAAACAAGAAGTGTGAAGTTTGAAGATAAATCTTTTTCTGTCTCTTTCTGTTTCAGGAGGGAGAGATTGGGCCACGTTGTTCGGCTGAAATCAAGGTGACCTTTAAACCCCTGGAAGCACTGGAGTATCAGAGTGTGGCCTACTGTGACATCTCAGGTACAGCTCCTTTCCCCTGCTTCTCTCACCCACAGTGAAGCCATGGAGCAAGCCTGAGCCCACTGGGCTCCCATGTAACTGCTGGGAAGAGTTCCTGGTCAGCAGGGCAGTGCTGGCACATCCCCAGTGTCCCTGCAGCTTCCAGGGAGTCTCCCATGCAAGGCCAGGGCTCGGAACACCTGTGTCTGGATTGCTGATCCCAGAACAACCCAGGCAGTGCAGGGAGATGTTTTCATGGCACGGCTTTGCCAGCATTTCCTCAAAGGCCAAGGAGCTACAGAGCAGAACAGCTTTAGTGAACAAGCACTAAGCCCCTCTAGACCACTGACCTCCAGGATGGGTCCATTTGACGTGGATCCATCATCAGGCAGTAGGAGCTGAGTTAGAAATGTGCTCCCTGAGCCTGGATCACCTCCAGACACCACCAGGCCAGCGGAGGCGGAGCCCCGCTGAGCCCAGGGTGTTGGTAGAAGGACCACCCTTGGCCAGCACCTGCTTCTCTCCCTGTGTGGGAATTGTCACCTTGCAGCTCTCAGTCTGTGCAAACAGAACACAGTGCCGAGTGTCAGAAGTGGAGGACAGCAGTCCTGTGCTGCTGGGCCAGGTGGTTTGGCAGTTGTTGCCTGGCAGTTTGCCAGGTAGCAATTGCCAAAGTCTTCGTGAGCTTTGTGCCTTCACTGAATGGATTTCAAAGCTCCTCTAAGTGCATGGGGAGGAAACCCTAGAGTCATAGTATGTTAAGAATGGAACGGACCTCAAAGACTGTCTAGTGCCAAGGCCCCTGCCATGGGCAGGGACACCTCCCACTAGACCAGGTAGCTCCAAGCCCCATCCAGCCTGGCTTTGAACACTTTCAGGGCTGGAACCTCCACAACTCCCCTGGGGAACCTACTCCAGTGTCTCACCACCTCACAGTAAAAAAATTCTTCTCAATATCTAACCTAAATTTCCTTTCTTTCAATTTATACCTGTCACTCCTTGGCCTGTCGCTACAGGACACCAGAGATGTTTTAAACTCAGCAAACTGGTGGCTAAAATTGGAAACCAGCCCAAGGAATGGGTTAGAAATTGCAAGTCAGCCCCAGGGGATATCTCCTGAGGGAAGAGAAGGGTCCATATCTTCTGCTGCAGCATCAAGAGCTGGTTGCATGCAGCTCAGAATCAGGGTCTAGCATTGAGGCAGCCTGGAAAATCCAGTAGAACAGAGGGAATTATTGTACTGAAATGGACATCTCTCCCCAGGCCGTGAGAGCAGGCTGGCCCTGCACCTCAGAGGGGAAGGCCGCAGACCCTTGGTTGAACTCAGCTGTGATACCCTGAACCTTGGGGAAGTTTTTGTCAAAACCGCCCACACCCATGAGGTGAGCACCAGGGGTTGGGATGGATCCTGATGGCTCCTGAGGCAGCAGCAAGCCTGGTGGACCTGTGGAATTCCTGGCAACCTGGGCAGTTGTGAGCAGGGAATATCTGATGTACTGGTCAAATCTGGGCGGGGGGGGGGAAGGGGGTGTTCCAGAAAAATGTGTCTGTTGTTCATGAAGCCCCAGTCCCTTCTTTTGGGCAGCCTTCCATAGGGATCAGCTGGGAGGCTTCCTGCAAAACAACCCCTTTTGACCCAACGCTGGGTCAAAAAGCTGTTCAGAGGCTTTTGTGGCAGCACCAGACACAAGGCACCTTTGTACTGGGCTCTTCAGAAGCAGCTGGGACAAGCTGGCTACATTTGAGCTTCAGTCCACCGCAAACAATTTTTAGTCAAGTGTCTCCTGCTCATTCCTGGAAGTCACAGGAAAGCCATCCAGCCTCCTGGCTCAGTGCAGGCCCTTGCAAAGGGCTTGAGGATTCTTTCCCTTGCTGTCCAATCCCTCACCACACTTCAGGCTTGGTGCATCTCTGGCTCTAGAAAGAGAAAAGTGTTCCTGGGAATAAAGCAAAAGATTTTTCTACCTATTTGCCTCCCCCCTGTTGGGGGTCAAGTTTGCAAAAAAAAAGAGAGAGCAACTGAAAGAGGCAGAAAACGAGGCACTACATCATGCCAGACACTTTCAGAAGTTTGGTTGTGGAAGAGAAAGACACGTTGAGTTTTCTTACCAAAAGATGGCGCTGTCTGTACATTTTGATGTTGATGCCTCCTTCTCAGTGTATTGTTTTCACGGTATGGGAAAAGGTAAATGCGTAGATACGGTACTGCTGGAGCTGCGCTGACTGGGGCAGCAGCAGCTCTGTGGTGATTCACTACGCAGCTGCAATCACCCCACGTTGCTCTCAGGGCCAGGTCTGAATGAGCTTGGTGCTACTGACCAGAGGTGGACTGCTCTGTGTCCGTGGGATAACCCCAGGGTGACTCCAGTTATGTGGAGTTATGTGAGCTTCGCATGAAAACCCAAAGGCAGAACTTGTCCTGTTGTATTTTTTTGACTTCTGCCGTCCAGCAGCACAAAGCATCTTCTGCCTTTTCTGGGTGTTAATTGCGCCATTAGAAAATGACTCCCAGGAAGGGAAGATTTCACGTGTACTTGCATTTTGTTTTCTTGCTGCTGCAGGTGAAACTGATGAACAAAGGAGTTCTTGATGCTCCCTTCACCTATATCCCTTCAAACACGGAAGTGGGCTGCTGCTTCAAGTTTGTACCCGAGGAGGGCCTCATTGCACCAGGTGGGATCCAGACTATTCAGATCTCCTTGGATGCCGCCGTGTTGGGGCGGTTTGAGGAACCATTCCAGTTCCGTGTGGCTGGATCTCCTACGCCTGTGATCCTGACCATCGAGTAAGGACTCTGGGAGCTTACTCTGGGTGGGCACATCTGTAGCTGTCTCTGGGACATCCCCCACCTACCTCATTTTGGGGTCGGGCAGAGAAAAAAGATGTTTCCTGAAGTCTCAATCTCTGCTCTGATCCTGGCATTGCCTTAGTGTGGGGGTGCCTGCTGCCCCGTGTGGTACCCAGGAGCTGGAATGACTCCTCCCTGCAGGGATGTCCCTCTGCCTTGGGCCATGGCAGGCAGTGGCATGGATCAGCTTTGGGCAGTAGCTGCTCTGGGATGTCCCCCCTGAGCACCCAGCAAGGCCCCCAGGGCTTTGGAGATGGGCCAGCCTGGGTGATTCTCCACCAGCAGCAGTGTTTTGAAAAACTTCTGTTAATAATCCATCCCAAACGGGCAGCAGCAGCCTCAGCTCACCTCTCATGGCCATGCATGGAGGCAGGCTGTGCTCCGAGCTCCTGTGCAGAGTGCTCTGCTACCTCCTTTCCACAGCCAGGAAAAGGCTGATGTGGGAGACAGGGAACTGTGCAGCAGGAACCGTCCCAAGGACATGGGCTTCATCCCATAATCCTGGCCCTGCAGAAGGGAGAAGGGGTGATGATGGGGGAGGCAGAGCTCAGTCCTCAGGACCACAGCAGCATGAGGGCTTGTCCCTGCTAGCCTGAGGCGTGTGCTGGTAGGATAACGTAGTGTAAGCAGGAAAGCTGATGCTGGCTGCTCTGGAGCTTTGGAGCTAGGCTGCTGCTGTTGGGAGGCACTGGATCAGGGCAATAAAGAAATGAAAGCAATCTGCAGTTGATTATACCAATAAGATAAGGGAGATGGATTAAAAAGAACATGAAACTTATTACTTAGCAGGAGAAAAGTGTTGACTAGGTCTGCCCATAGTAGAGAAACAATTACACTGGCTTTGCTTTTGGAGGAAAAGTGCTGCTATTTTTATTTTGGAAATCAAGAGGGAACCTTTCACCATCAAATAATTGATTCTCCTCTGTCCCTCCCCCAAACTCGTCATGTGTAGTGGTGCGGAAGTTTTCTATTACATTAAATGTATTACAGTTGTATGGTGTACCCTTGATTTTCTGTACTTTGGTTCAATGTACCCCAGTTCTATACTGTTCTATTTTTAAACTCCCTCATGTTGCCGTCTCCCCCTCTGCCTCCCTCTGCCTCTCCTTGTCTCCCCAGTTACAGTCCCTGGTCGGCTACCCTTTCCCGCCTTGTGTAGCTGTCTGTCATCCCTCAGGGAGATTCCCCCTCCCTGCCAGTCACCCAGGGCCTGTCCCCCAGGTCTGGAAGCTTCGATAGGAGCTTCCAGGTGACTGGCTGATTGGAGGGTCCTCCCCTGCCTCTTTTTGGTTACTGGTCGTTGTCCTTGTCTATTATGTTAATGAATCCGCTCCTCTCCTACCCTACTGGCGTATGCGTACCCACCCCGAGTCTCCACCTCCTGTGTGAAACCCCCTGCCTCCCAAGGCTCTGGGTCTCTCCGAGGCTCAGGCTTTAGGACGAAGGTCCCCTCGCATCAATAAAGCCGAAGTTCCAGTTGCCTCCGAGAGTCCCACCTTTCATTCCTCCACCATAGCAAAGCGGCAGGGCGAGTCGGCAGCAAAGATCCCACTAAGATCCTGTGGGGACGTGTCGGGGCTAGCCAGGCGTGAGAAGACATGCGCCGCCGCAATCATGCGTGGGATGTTATTCCATAAGCAGCTTTCTCCTTGAGCAAGAGAAGGTGTCTCTTGTTGAGATGTGTAGAGCGGAGCCAGGGACAGTCCTGTGAACACAGTAGAAGACACAGTTCACTGGTCCTTGACTTTTAACCAAAAGGCTGGGTGCGCATTGATTGGCGTCAACCATGAAATAAACTCGTGTTGGGCAGCTTCAAGTGCTGCCTTCAGTGGATGTTGGTGACTTTTAGTGCCTGTCTGCTGAGTTCAAGGCCAGGGGAGGAGGTGTGGTAGATTCAGGACACCCATGTTTGGTTGTTTAAGCTATTGCTCCTGGCTGTGCCAGCTGGTGCACTAGTGACAAGCTGGTCCTTTCCTCTAGGATTCATCTGTCCACTGTGTAGAACTGTTAATGCTCTTTTTGGAGGATGTTTGGGGCTCCCCTGGCTTCATGTCTCAAAACTCTGTCTGTAATGATTGTGTGGGTCAAAATCTCCTGAGAAAGCTTCTCCATGGGAAGACCAGTTACAGCCAAGTAGCAAAGCAGGGAACCTGTGGCTGGAAAGGCTGGTTACAGAAGTTTGTGGGGACACCTTTATGTCCATCCCATTACAGATGGGGAAACTGAGGCACGGAGACACATCTGGATGGGTTTTCAGGGTCCCTCATGGGACCACCGGCAACTTGGGGGCTTTTCCTGCCTGCCCTGCGTCCAAAGCCCCATCAGTGGCTGTGGGCTGCTGGCCTCTTGGCTTTAGCTGCCTCCTGTGCACATGGACACTGTGCTGAGCACATGGTGGTGCGTTGATTTGAAACCCACGATGCCCCTGACACCAGGTTTTGTGCCCCCAAGCCACGACAGCCGGAGGCTTTGCAATTCCCTTTAACGCAGCCATTTCCTCCTGTGTCCCTGTCATCGCAGGGGGTGTGTCGTCGGGCCGACTTTACACTTCGACACCGATGAGCTCGACTTCGGTGACATCTCCTTTGGTGAGTGTTCCCTGCGCTGGGACACAGCGGGAGGGATCTGTGTGCTCCAAAATGGAGCACTTGAACGTAAAAGCATCCAGCACTGCTCATGTTCTGCCACAACAGCCTCTTCAGGGTGTTGTAATAGATACATACTATTAAATTCGTGGATTAAAATTGTGTGTATTAAAACTTTGCAGTGGAATGTAAAAACCCCTGAATTCCTGGAAATAGTTCCAGGGCATCTCTTTGCATACCACAGCCTTTTCACAGTCCAAAGGTGTAACCTCGACATCTGCCAGAGAGATAACCGGGAAACAGCCCATTAATCATGGGCTGACCACATCTTCACAGTTCATCAGGAGATCCGATCCCAATCTGGGCGGAGGTCGGCAGAAAACCTTCTGACAGAAGATTCGGAGACTTTTCATTCAGACGTCTTTTCAATTTCTCAGGAAACTCTCTCAGATATCCCTTGCGGACACCAGACATTTCAATGATTCTGTTATGTACATGATGTCATGTTCTTCGGGTTCTTTGTTACCGTCTTGTTTTCGCCTCAGGGTAGAAAAATGGTATAAAACGCCTACCCTGAGACCCCGAATTTGTGGGCAGTACTCCGGAGAAGCACCCTTTGCTGCTCCCGGATTGTCCACCCAACCTTCGATCGATGTTGTCCTGATTTATTGTGGCGTTTCCCGAAATTGCTTTTCAAATTTGTTAAATAAATCTTTGATTTAGGAAATTGGCTCCGATCATTTATAACAGTGTGAACTGCAGGTGCCTCAGGTAGCATTTTGCCATTGTGGGATCAAATAGGAGCAAGTATTTTCTGGTGTCTCTGTCCTGGTTTAAAAGACAGATTCTGCCAAGGAAGGTGGCAATCTTCACGGAATGGAATGATGACCCTCCTCTCTCCAAATTACTATACCTTTGAAATTACAGGGCTTCCAGGCAAAAATATGGAAAAGGAATAGCAGTTCGTTACTAGAATATATCAGGACAGCACAGACAACAACGCAATGCCAGAAGTTTCCAACCCGCCGAGTCCTGTTTTCCCCTTTGGTGTGGTTATGATCACAGGCTGGAGGAGCGGTGGGCTCTGGCAGGGGAGTGATTTCCCTCCCAGCCGGCACGGGCAGGGAGGGAAGGAGGAAATCGCTGCTTTTGCAAACTACGGGCAGCAGGAGATGTGGGCACTGGCAATCGGGAGCAGGCAGAAGCGGGGACGGCGGGCAGGTTCGATCACAGTGCTGAGCCCGGCGTCAAGCGCACGACGTCCCGCAGCAGCACGCTGCCGACCTTCCCGAGCCCCGCCGGAAGGACGGAAAGGTCTGCCCCCTGCAAACCTCGGCTCCGACTTCACAACCGCCCGCGGCATCACGGCACAGCTCCCAAAGAGCCCCGGATGGAAAAGCCCACCCGCACAGCCGAGACCACCCCAAACCCCCTGTATTTCCCTTCCCAGACTGAGGCCAAAATTCACTATGAAACCTAAACTCATAACAATGAAGTTGTTGAACGTTTTAAGAAAACTAATTGCCTCTCCTGATCTGCTTCTTCGCCACCCTGCATCACCACTGAGGCACTGGTTAAGTTGCCTTTTGAATAAATGAAACAAGAAAGGCAACAGGTAGAAACGCATTCCTAAGGTCTCTTCAGCTGAAGGCAGCTGTTGTATCTTTGCTTCTTTTTAACTGTTGTTGACTGTTGTCTGCATGTGGTGACCTCAGTCTCATTTGAGGTTTTGACATCTGTGTTTGTCCCTTTTGTGCTTCTCTTGCCTCCCTGCTGGAGTCACTGCTGGAGCCGGCAGTGATTACTGTTGATGGGCACAGAGAAGCTCTGGGCTGCGCCTGCAGTTGTTTTTTTCCCCCACCTGTGTTCAAATGACTCTTGGTGAGCAGGCCTGGGGAGAAGTCTCCTCCCCACAGAGCTGGCCAGCCAGTCCACTGCAGAGCGGGTTGTGGCTGGTGTCCGGGCTCTGCAGGACATCCCCACCATGCGTGGCACTATCTCTGGCTTTCCAATATGGAAAGCAAATCTCAGAGTTAAGGTGGGGTAAACCCTTGCAGGCAGCAATCACAGTGAGTAGTATGGGTGCGATGTCCCCGCTTGTTGGGTCAAGGCTCGGGTTTGCCTCCAGCTGAGTGGGCTCTGAGCTGTCACATGCCCAGTCTGTTTGGCCCAAACCAAAAGACGCCTTAAGAATTCTGCAGAGAGAAACTGCATTAGGGTGCTTTGCATCACGTTCTAGTTCCTGATTCCATCCTCACTTTCTTCTGCTGTAGCTTCTTCTCAATGGCGACTCACTCTTTATGTATCTTGAAAAGGGTAGGAGTGTTGGCAGACTTAACAGGGAATTTTACAGTTTGAATTTTCAGAGGAAATGCTTGGTCTGGGTGCACAGTCATCAGGGAGAAATAACTGGTGCTGGTTTGGGGCAGGTGAGGGAGCTTCTCCCCATCAGAAAGAGAGAAGCTTGCAGTGTTGAGCAGGGCTAAGAGCAGGCATTTTCAAGGCTGCAGTCTGGAATCAGTGTTAAAGGGAACTAAGTGACGACTAATTCCTCTTGCAGCTTCTCAGTAATCTGTAGTTCAGATAATAAAGAGCTAAACTCCAATCACGCTTTCATGCTACCAGGGTATTCCCACCAGGAGTCACGACATAACTGGTGCCTAAATGGATATTTGTGTCCTTTTCCTAGGCTTTCCCTACACCAAGACCTGTCGCCTCACTAACACCTCGCGGGTGCCGGACGATGGCACTCAGCCTGCTGTTAGCAGCTTTGAGCAAATACTCAGCGACAGTGAGCCCTCCTGGAGGGAGGGAATTCATTTTTCTGTGAAGCCACGGGAGTTTACAATGAACCCCAGCGAAAGGACCCTCCAATCCCAGGAACACCAGGATATCGAGGTATGGGAAGAGTCCAGCCACACACACTTCAGCAGCGGGTCTGACGCTTCACGGGAGTGTGGGAGGGCTTTAGCTCTGATGCCAGCTCTGATCATCGTGTGAGCGAGGATCTGCACTGGCGTGGGGCCTCTGTGAGCTGGGTTACTCGGGACGTTCCTGAAGGAGCACTGATTTGTTTCCAAAATCACAAGCTGAAATCATGTCCCATAATGGTCAAGTACTGAAGGCATTTTGGTGTTTTTGAGAGCAATGTCTTTGATTGCAAGTGGGCAGAGGACGGACGAGGACCAAAGGTGGCTGTTAGACAGATGTCATTATATAAAGCAATTTGCTTTTCTTCTTGGTCTCATTTCTCCTGTCCTGGGGAGTAGAATGATTTGTGTTCACTGCAGGGATCTCCAGTGAAGGCAAAAAACTCTGCGGCCATGAACTGCCCAGCACCTGCTGGCCCACGCTTTGTCTTCAGCTTCCTGCTGTAAAGCTGAACTCATTCTGTTCAAGTCAGCAGATTTCCACTGCATTTATGTCATTGTAGTCAGATGAAAATTTGCCCCTTAATTTGAACACAGTGCTGCACAGAGCTTTAGTCTAATGTTTTAATTTAGCTGACCTATGCCCTGATAGCAAGGTGTGCTTAACAAATCTGGTATTTGCCAGAAGGCTTTTGTCACTCTTAGAGACTGCTCTACACGTGGAGCGGCAGAAGAATTAAGGCAAAATCCTCCCTTTACTTACCACAAAAACTGGAGGACATCACACGTGAGTCATGAGCTTTTGTAAAGAAGAATTTACTGCTCTTCTCTTCCACCAGGTGACCCTGTGTTCCAACACTGTGACGGAATACAACCGGAAATTGCTGGTGGACCTGGAGTGGTTTGGCAAGGGAGTGGCATCACTGATCATCAAGGCCAGGTACCAGCACTTCCCTGGCCTCCCCCAGCGCGCTGCCTTGCACAGGATGTGCTGGCTGCAGCTCCCAAGGAGACGTGTTGTTTAATGACCTCATGTTCTGCCCAGCTGGACATGAGAACAGCAGTGCTTGAAAAGCAGCCTGTGGTGAAAAGCAGCCCTGCTGACAGCCCAGCGTGGTCCTGGGTCGTTTTCTAAAGGGACCAGGAATGATATCATTTATTGACCTGGTGCTTGAGGTGAAGCAAGTTTCCCAAGGGCCTCCTCGCCTTCTTCCTGCAAGAGGTGGAGTTGTGCTGGGTTGCAACCAGCCCACGTTGGCTTGGGGCACACCAAGCAGTCTGCTGAGGGTCAGGGTCTGGTTCTGTTAACGAGGGCACGTGACAGTGGGGAAGTGGCTCACAGCAAGAGAGGTGAGGGCAGGATCTTCAGAGGGGAAATCAGTCCTTGATGTGGCAGGTCAGCTCTATTTTTTCCCCTTCTCTCTGCTTCCTGTTTTGAGCTTTGATGTTCTCAGGCTTAAAGCAAAAGTTGTTCTTGCTCCAGCAGAATTCCATCCTGCTGTGCTGCTCTAGGTGTCAGTTTAATGACAAGAGGGATGCAGTTCCCTGGTGCTGTTCCCACTCCCAGGCAGAGCCATCTCGTCAGTGCCTGGGCTGCCATGTTTGAAAAGCAAGTGCAATTGGGGACAGTCAGTATTTGGACCTGTGGAGTGAAGGACCAGGGGAGTTGTAGGAACTGGGAGGGAGTGATCTCCCACTCTGTGGGGCAGGTGATGTCTCATGCCCTCCAAGGCTGGGGCAAACAGCTGAGTTCTCAGGCAGGGTAACAGCACCATGGGAGAGAAGGGAGTCCTTTTTACTGAGACACTAGAGTCGTGTGTTCCTGGAGCCTTACTGAGCACTGATCCCTGTTGGGAAGGCTCCCCCAGAGCTCATGGATCACTGGGACTGTTCCAGGAGTTCTTGCAAACCTTCTTGGATGAAGGAGGGGCTGAGGCAGCTGTGGGACCAAGTGCTCTGCCTGGGGCACTTGGCAGCCTCTGGGTGCTGCCTCTCAGGTTTTGCCCCTCCTCGACAAGACATGTTTGAGTGGGAAGACTTTGAAGGCAATTTTTCACCGTAGGGCTGTTAAATGTGTATTTGACAGTGACAAAGGTGTTGTGCTCCATTTCACAATCTTTGGGGGTAAACGTTCTCCATTCTCTCAGTATCTCTGATTCCCTTGGGGTCATCTCTTTGCCCAGATGTTTCGTTCCTGAGCTGCAAGTGTACCCCCAAAACCGGGGGATCCATGAGTGCGACCTGAAGGCGCCGTTCGTGAGGAAGTTCTTCATTTGGAATAACACCCACCTTACTGGCTGCTACGGGCTTATTCCCCAGGTTTGGCATCGCATCCACCTCCTCCTCTCAAATATTACTGTGGAGATTATTAGGGGGGAAGAGGGTTTGGATAAGACCTTGCCGGTTTCTATTCAGTCTTAAAGATCTGCTGAGAACAGGATCCTACCTGAATGTTAGCTTTAGGATGCAGTTTAATCTCTTGAGGAAAGGGCTTACGTTCTAGTCTTCAGGGTGTTTTCTTGTGGGAGATCTTCGAGGGTTGTGAAAAGCTGCTGCATCCACAGACACCAGTGCTTGTGCTGGCAGCCTCCTTGCAGAACCCCCTGAGAATGCTAAGCCTACAATTCTTGGATCTTGTTTGTGCCTTTTACCTTTGTCCTGGGGATTTTTAAAAATGTGTGTAAGTTGCTGTTGGGATGGATGTTGAGGAGTTTAAAGTTTCTTCAGAGGTCCCTCTGAAGCTGGATTTGATTCTGTCCCTTCTAGGAACCCGAGGAGGACTCTCCTGTGCTCTACTCCAGCCCCAGACCCTGTGGGATTCTCCAGCCTCGGAGCGCTGCAGAGATTCCAGTTACAGTTGAAATCCAAAGATTGGGCAAGCGTTGCACCAGTGTTTGTACCGGCGTGTTTGGGGATGCAAGAAACCCACTGGTGAGTGCAAGGGGAGGTGTGTGCCTTCGTGCAACTGGTCCTGGCAGGGTGCACAGTGTGCGGGGATTCTTCCGGGGAAAAGAGGCACAGGCTGCTGTGGAGAAGGACAGCAGGGGCAGGTGGCATAAACAGCTCGTGCATTATAGGTGGCAATGTCAGTGTCTGACCCAGAAGGTAGTTCATCTAAGCTGGAATTGAGGATCATTTTAATTACTCTTTAAAATGCTCTTAACTTTGGAAACATCTTTTTTAAAATGTTACCTCACAGCACAAAAGAGGATGTCAGAAGATTTCTGGGAACCTTGGGCTTTCTGTAAAAGAAAGGAAAGCTGGCATCTGAAGAGTAGTTGCAAGGATTTAAGCTTACATTAAAACATGGAAATGGTGATGCCAAATTCCCTGGATGGCACCAAACATCTGAACCTGGGCCATTGTGGCACTGCATGTAAACCAGTCAACAGGGAGGACAGGCAGTGCAGGCTGTGCCAGGGAGCCTGAAGTTTGACTGAGCACTTGCTTTCAACTATCAGATTGCTTACCTAAAGAGAAGAGTTTCTCCCCACCCGAAGAACCAGTTGTTTAACTGTCAGCCTGATCTTAACTAGAGATTTCTTGCAAAGCTTCTACCTTTGGACCAATAATTTGTAGTTTGAAAGTTTCTCTTTACTTAATCCTTTTCAATTTGGAGGTGAATACATAAGCTTTATTTTTTTCCCCCCAAAATCCCAGGAATTCAGCTGGAGAATGGTAGCTGTCCCTAAAGAAATAACTTGAGCTGGGTTGAGCTGTTTAAGCTTTTTTAGGTTTCCCTGTTTGGGTTTGATTTTTTTTTTTTACTCTTTCTTGCCTGCTTTCTGTAACAGAGAACAGAACTACAGAGCCTTGGACGGCTGTCAGCAGTCTACATAAGTCCAAGGCTGATAGAGTTCGGCAGGATCCCAGTGCTAAGGCCTAATTCACAAGCTTTTGGCCTCTTCAACGAAGGTCTCGTCGATTTAGACTTCAGGCTAGAGATTGTAAGTATCTGTGGGGCCGTTTTCCAGGGAAATTGACTGGTTGACATTACAAGCTGCCATGACGTGGTTTTTATATGCATCGGCCTGTGTGAGAGGAAGCAAGATATTCCAAGATTCCATCTGGGTGAGGCAAAAGGAACCTGGCTCTGGAGTGGTTTTAGCTGGGGCACTCCTCAGTGAAATCAGGTGCAGAGATGTTGGAGCAGAAATTCGTCTGGATTGTGTTGACGAGTTCTCCCATAATTTTATGGAAGGTCTTTAGCTGTGTGTGTCACGGTTTTTGAGCTCTGAGATCAAGAGAAACCTGTGGTCCTTTGCTCCTCGGAGAGCATGGGTTTCCCTGTGCTTTCCCTGTGCCATCTACATTTGCTTTGTGCCAAACTGCTGTTCATGGTAGAGAAGAGGGTGTGAGGTCTGTCCTCAGACTGCTGGTGGGGAGGCAATTTTCACACCTGCTGTGGGTCAGGCCAGTTGGGCTGTCCACACAAAGACATGTGTGGGGGTTGTGCACCCCCCCAGCCTGTGGTCTCTGTGCCTTTGAAGAGCATCTTTGGGGACCGGCTGCAGAGAATGGCTGTTTAATATGTGAAGGCTGCATAGGGCAGAGGAGCTGGGGCTGCTCCCCTGGCAGGGAGAGCAGGGCTGCTGCAGCCAGGAAGGGCTTGTAGGCTGGGCCTGGGGCTGGGTGGGATGTCTGCTGGAGGGGGAGATCTCTGAGGGGCTTGAGGTCTGTTCTTCTCCATGCTGGGTGTGTTGAACTTGGAGCTGGTTAAAACCTGATCCTGTGGACTTGTTTGTGTCTGTGGATAAAGCATCAGGCCATGTGGGAAAGTCCAGCCACAGCCTCCTGAGCCAAGGAGGAGGGGCATGATTTTTCCTCTTGCTGCTTTTCCTGCAGTTTGGGGGATAAATGTAACCTTAAAGTGAGGGATTTTTCCAGGACAGCTTTCTCGAACTACACAATGAAATTCTGCCTTCCACCTCTTCAGGGAGCAATGCACCTTGGCTGGGTGGGCCTGGTGTGTAAAGGATGGGCTTCACGTGCTCGTTCCAGGGCTGGACCTGCAGAGCTGTGTCTGTACAGCTGTGCTGGTGCGGGGCCTTTCCTCCCTCCTTTGGGCAGCTTCCAGCTCTCTTGGCCAATCTGTGAAGCCCATGAGAAATCAGAGGACACGAGTTCTTAGGAAGAGTGGGCCATGCCCACTGAGCACATGTCATCCAGTTTTCCCTCTGCTTCCTTCTTTCCTGCTCTGCCATAACCATTTAGAGGTGACTTTTCCAAAGCAGAAGGCCCTGGGGCACCTCTCTACAGCGGATGATCAGTGGGAAGTGAGGGCCTCGGTCCTTTAGGGGACGTTGAAAAGCATTGATGGCCTCTTGGGAAAGGATAGTTTGGTGTTGGGGTTTTGCTCAACTGGTTTTGCGGAGATATTCTTCAGGCTCTCAGCAGTGTCCTCCAGCTGTGTGGTTTCTGGAGTGGGATTTGAGCCGTCATGACTTCCTCTGGCCCTGAGCCTTTGTGAGAAGCCAGGAGAGAGAAAGCAGCTTTCCTTGGCACACACTCCAGAGAAGGACTGGGGAAGGAACACTCTCCTGAGGATAAGCGTCCCTTGGGTTGGGCAAAACTGGGTTAATTAGGTGAGAGTCTGTTAAAGGAGGGGAAAGTACAGGTTGTGTAAGCTCTGCTGTTCCCCAATACTGCAGCTTAAATTTAGGGAAATTAGGCCTTTAGGATTTTTATCCTCCCCTCTTTAGTCTTCTCCTTTTCTTACACCCCATAAGAGACCAGGGTGTATGGTTTCCATCCTAAATGCACATTATGCGTGTCTTACAGGCTTGTAAACCTCACTGCTATGTTATTGAACCCAGGGAAGGAGTGATCCCCGCCAGGGGTGATGTTCATGTGACTGTCACAGCAACCCTGGATGACACTGGGGTTTTTGCTGATGCTCTCCAGCTGTTCATTGGGAACAGACTTTGGACCACCTCCACCCTCCTGGCTTTTGGCACTGGCACCACAATTGTCACAGACAAACCACTTGCCCCGGAGCTCAACTTGGGATACCAATTCAGGTAGGAGATCTCCCACTCCCACCTCTCCTTCTGTCTCAACAAGGAGCAGTTTTGCTGTAGTCCTTCAGGCACGATCTTCTTCAGTGTTCAAAGACCCTGACTCCTTCCCTGAAGGCAGAGATACCTTTAGAGACATGTGATGGCCAGTTGAGCGTTGCTAGGTACCCTCAAAAACCACTGAAAGAGAAACCAGTTGCTCAATTGCCACTGAATTGCCTTCAGTTCTAACACATCTATGTCCTCACTTGGTCAAGTAATGATCTCGCAGGCTCCCCCAGAACAAAAGGTTCCCAAAATGGCGCCTGGATGAGGCGGGCCCTCCGTGTGGCTGCGGGACCAAGGGAAGATGGCATCGCACCCTTCCCTTCCAAAATGGCACCTGCCAGGCAAGCAGGGGCCCTGGGAACAAAGAGACGGGAGGGTGACGACCCCCCTGGGAAGGCAGGAGCCCGCAGAGCAGTTCCAGAGGCAGATGGAAACTTGCTGGTTTGTGTGGGGCCTGCAGTGCCGCTGCCAACGCTTCCTCACGCTGCTCGTGGGCTCTGCTGCTGCCCTGCCTGCCCAGGACTGATGCTTGTGCGGGAGGCCAGAATGTTAGGGTGCCCTCTCAGGTGCATCACCTCTGGGTTTGACCGGCAGCCTCAGGATGGCCTAAAATATTAGCGAGGCAGCATGATCAGAGGTGTTTGAAAAGCAAAACTGTTTTCATTAAGGTGAAAATAAGAAGCCATGCAGAAAAAAGAGAAAAAGCTGTGCCGAGTGCAAGGAGGACCTTTGCACTTGCTACAACACCCCAAAAATGCCCTGAGGATCTTGGTCTATTCTCTTAAGCATGTAACAATCCAGGCCGGATTCTTGGCATCCTGCCCAATAGAAATAGGAACAGGGCTTGAGGCACAGTCTCAAAGATCCAAGGGCTGCGTCCATCCTGGCACAAGGCCAAAAAAGGTATCAAAACCTCTGGTTTTTACCTCATGAGTGAAACAAAGAATGGAACCCAAATCCTTCCCTTAAATGGAAGCCTCCTTGCCACTGTGGGGCTGCAAACCCTACCAGGTGAGGTACACTTCTACACAGGACCTTGCTCATTTTTCCGTTGCCAGCAGAGTTTGCAAAGTTCACTTCAAAACAGTTTCTGATTGCGAAATGAAGTTTCTACAAATGACCACCAGTGCAAAACCAAAGCTTCTACGAACGAGAGAGCCCCTGCTCCCCTGGTTTCCTCTCCTAGAGCAGACAGATGATTTCTAGCAGCTTGCTGGGATTGTCCAGAAACTTCCTCCGCGCTGGCTTTTAAAAATGCCTGCAATCATACCCCCGCACACAAGGGCCTCAGGTGCAGGATCTCAAAGATTCAATAACAGTTTCGGGTGCAGATTAATGCAAAATACAGTAACAGTATGAATCACCCCAGAACACACATTTTGGAGGAAAACACCAGATCCTGTTAGCCTGGCCTGGAAAATGCTACATTACCATTAGAAACATATTCCTCTTTGCAATAACGACATCAGAAGGGCAGCTTATCAGACACTGTTCCCAGTCCACATTAAGAGCTGCAAATGAAGACGGTCTCCAAGCTATTAACAGCTCAGAATCCTCATTGGGAGCAATCTGATGACCAGGACAATAGCTTCTCCCATACTATTTTCCATTCTGGTTTCTCTTCTAGCCTCCTTCCCTGTGCTCGTCAGTTCAGACTAACAGATGGGGGCCACCACTTCCATCAGCTCTTCTGGAAGGTGGAATGTAACAGGCCAGCTGGGAAGGAGGGCCAGAGCACCTCAGCCCACAGTAGCCCCAAGGCCAAACGTGATTCCCAGAGGCGCAAACGTACGGCCCCCGTGTTTGGGCTGGAGCCGCTGTCAATGGACCTGAAGCCAGGAGAGTCTGTGGACTTGGTGCTGCCAGGCTTCTCCCGCAAGGCGCAGGTGAGGTCCCCACCACGGGCTGAGCTGGGGAAGCATCAGATCCCCTCCCCTGGGCTCGTTCCACAGTCCCTTGACATTTGCCTGGGGAAATGAGCAGGGGCCTTCAAGAAACTGGTTTAAGACCACACGTTTCTGTGGCAGCACCACTTATTTTCCTTGCTGGTCACCATCAGACCAGCTACAGCTTTATTGTGATTCCACAGCCACCAAAACCTAGTGCTGATCCCGAAGTAAGGGTAGAAGGAAATACTGCTCTTTTGGGGCAGACAGCGTTGCATGCTTTGTCAGCAAAGAAGGGCAGAGAAATAAGTTAGTACCACTTAGACTAGGAGCCCAAAAAGAAAGTGAATTAAACAAGTGCCAAGTGGTTTTTCTGGGGTAAGCACAGAGTAAACCAAAAGCCATGTGAAGGGGGGGAGTTTATCACAAGTGCCTTTTGTGGTTATTGGGGTGCAGTGCTACAGACAGTTGAGTGCAAAATAAATAAGCTGCATCACTGGAAGAAAAGCGGGCAGTGACCATAACTCTGTGGCAGGAATAGGGCGCGTGGTGGGTGGTGGGTGCTGAGCCAATGCTGGGCATTTGCTGGATGCCCTGCCACCACCCCCTGGTGACAAGTGACTCTTGCATGCAGGTGGTGCAGAATTATGCCATCTGCGAAGCTGTCATTGGGACAGGCGGCTCGATGAAGAAGATAATAGAAGCAACCATTACCTGCGAGTTTATTGATCCCACTATAAATATATCAGCCAGACAATTCTCTTTCCGGGTGGAGAAGGTAAGTAAGTGTCTGGATTGCATCCTGGCATTGAACAGCGTGGCTGAGGGCGGGGTGTGCTTGTGTAAAAGCCCCTCTTTACCCTTCCTGAGGCACTTTGTAAAGTGAGGGGAGATGCTTTTAGAGATGAGACTGGTATTTAACGTCCCCAAAGTAAAATTGCAATTACAGCTGCACTGCCAAGGAGGATCGTGGCCACCTCCAGAGAAATGCCAGTTTCTCTGCTCACAGTAAAGGGAGGTTTCTGAGGATCCTCCAGGGCACGGTGATGTCTGTACACCGATGCTGTAGGAAAGCAGGGAAAAAATGGAGATTCCTGTGAATTCCTCAGGCTGACAAGGAAAAACCCAGCATCTCCTGTGCCTCTTTGCCTTCTCTGCTGTTGGCATGAATGCTGTATGGTATAGCTATATGGTATAGCTCTGTGCATTTCCCTAAGCCTCACCTGCTTCAAAGCACCCCCAGACACCCTGCAGCTGCAGTGATGATAACACTGAGGCAGAGCAGGTGCCCTTTAATCTCGGGATCCCAAGTCCAGCATCATGCTTCCCTCTCCTGCAAGTTGTCTGAAAAAGAGAAGATGTTTCATTAGTTGGTTTCTGTAGTTTCAGGCCTCTCCTCTGGTTCCCAGGTTTCCACTCAAGTACAGAATCCCTGGAACAGGCAGTTCCGATGTAATTAGAAGCTTTTCAGCTCTCCCGGATTCTGCCTGGGTTCTGCTTGACGCCACACACACAAACTGATTTATTGCATGCTATGGCACCTATTTGATACCAGTACATGCAGAACTAGTTTCCCAAACTCCCTGGTTTCTCTAAACCATGCAGGAAGCCCAGCAGAATGCAGACAAGGAAGGAAGAGCCTAGGCTGATCATAGCTTTGAGACCACAGACACCTTGTCCCTGTAGCAGGGACTGCAGGACGCATCCTGCAGACAAGCTGCTTTATGAGCCAATAAGGTTGTAAGAAATGGCTGTATGTGAGTGAAGATCATCTAGTGCTGCTCTGTGCAATAGAGAGACAAAACTGGAGACAAATGGTCTGGATTCCCTTTCTGGTGTAGATCTTGTTCAAGCAGCTGCCTCCTCTCAGGGCCCCATTTGCTCATCTGTACCTGGGAGTGTTTCCCTGTCCCCCAGAGGGTGCTGTGGTTTCTAAACATGAAAAGCATCTGCTGTAAAGAAAAATCTCCTGGAAGTGTAGAAACAAATAAAAAGGGTAAAAAGAAATGCGTGCACTTCTGGGACTGAAAACTGCGAGATGCAGCAGAAGCAGGTCTGTGGCTAGCTGAGGTTGGGTCTGTGGCTAGCTGAGGTTGTTTTTCCTTGTCTCCTGTTTGTGTAGAAACCCAGTGATGTCCTGACTCTGCAGTACCAGCCTTTGGCTATAAAGAACACCTGCCGGCTGCCACTCGACCTTATGCTCTACTTGGAGCAGCCGTTTCAGGTCTGCAGTGAGGACCAGCAGCCACTCCCACATGGCCAGGTGAGCAGCCCCGGACTCCTGCAGTGGGGTTTGAAGAGGAGGGATGCGGTGATGCACTTCTGTTGGGACGTCCTTAAGTCAAGAAGTTTAATCTGTAGCGTCAGCAGTGGGATGGCCTGAACTGCATCAGCAGAGCTGCTGAAGGAATCAAAAACTTATCTGAGTTGAGAAGATCCACCCTGGCTTTCAGGCACAGGGAGAAGGGAGCAGGCAACTAGGTCTGGGCAAGCCATGCCGTGAAGGTGTCTCCTGGAAAGCATCCCAGCTCTCCAGCAGCCACCCCTTGTATTGCTGCTGAGCACAGAAACGTGAGCCTGAGGGAATCCTGGACTCGAGTGTGGTGCCCGCAGTCAGACCCTTGCTGTAAAGAAATGAACGATGAACTGAGAAGCCCATGCTGGTGTCACACTTGGAGCATTTACTGGTTCATGCTGTCAGACCTTGGGATGTCATCCCACAGGTGACTAATTATTGTTCATCTGCTTGCAGCCTGTGACAGTGGACGTAGGGCAGACCTGTCACCTCTACATCGCATTTGACCCAGCTTATGGACTGGATTTTAATAGCTGGAAAACAATGAAGATCCTGAAGATAGAAATGGTCAGGGGCCATCCTTATGTGGAGCGTATCACCCTTTGCGGGGAAGCCCACTTCCCAAATCTCCAAATCCAGCCCAGCACCCTGGAATTTGGCGGCATCGTGGCTGGCACGAAACAGGAGCGTTCTCTGGAGATGACCAACTGCAGCCCACTTCCCGTCAAGTACCACTGGTCATTCCAGATGGACGACCATGTGAAGAAGTTGAGGTATGTGCACCTTTGCCCTGTCCTTGAAGCTCTTCTTCCTGGTGTCCTGTTAGTACTTGGCAAAGAACAAAGCTGTTTGCCTAGGAGCTGACAAACTGCTTCTGCCTTGTCCTTGTGCAAATAACACTGACCGGCTGCGGTCAGGCTGGATGCTCAGGGAATAGGTTTGCCACCAATTTGGTGCTCATCGTGGTTTCCCCTGGGAAGGAAAGCTGGGGCAAAGGCTGCTTTCTCAGACCTCCGTGGCCTGAGGCACTGTCCACCCTGATGAAGGGCTCCTAGTCCCAGCTGCCACAGTGCTGCTGGAGGCCCTTTTGGCCCCTTTGCTTTGGGATGGGTCCTCTCTGCAGGAGCTGCTCTCTGCTCCTTGCCTTCCTCCCTTGCGCTGTGCTGGAGGACGCCCAGAAAGTCCCAACACCAGAGAAAGAGCTACTTAGCAACTGGGCTGATGCTGAACCTCTTGTTACCTTCCCTTTCCTTCTTTTCTGAGACAACTCCTTTAGTGCCAGGACAAATTCTTTCCCAGGGGTCAGCTTTCAGTGGACACCTTGGATTCCTCACGACCCTCTTTTGTGACACTTGTTACTCACGTTGACTTTTCCCCACTGCAACATGTCCCTTATAGGTTCTGTACTGCTTGACAGCAGGACTTGTTCATCACATCATCTCCTATCCCTGCCTCTTGCTCCACTGCTTTAGAGTGAAAAATGTTGTCTGGGCACCATGGTCCTGTGAAGTTGCCTCAAACCATTCATTAAAACTAAAGACAGTGGAACAGATGATTAGGGATCTCTTGGGGGTTATGGTGAGAGAGCGCCTCATGCAGAAATGAAACCCAGCCTTAGATAACAAGCTACAAAGCGAAAGACAGTTTTTCTCTGGGGAGCAGGCACTGAATGCCTGTCTGGGAATGGAGCATCCAGGTTGTGTTTGACTGCGTGGGAAGCGCTTGTATCTCAGCAGGGTGACAGGCAGGCATGGCACAACTTTGTCCCTCACGTGGCATTAGAAACACAAGCAGAGTTACCCTGAGCACCTGCTTCAATTTAAAATGGGGAATGTGACCTGAGTCACCCGGGAGTGCTGGAAAATGTCAGCCAACCTCCCCAACACTCTCAGGGAAACATTCGTGATAAATACCTGGTAAAGCCGCAGAGTTTCTGGCGTTGGGCGCTGGGGGGGCTGTGCCGGCTCATCACTGGCTGGGTCTGCCCCTTGGTGCCTCAAATCTCCCCTTTTTCTTGCCTTCCCTGTCTTTTCCTCTCCCACTGTGTTTTTTTGCATCCCCACAAGGTGTTAATCTGTGTCCACTGTAGTTCCTCGCTGCGAGCAGTAGCAGCTGCCTGCACCACTGCTACCTCAGTGTCAGCCCTGGGCCACCTTTAGATGGGACCTGCTCCAGCCTGGATTGGGAAGGGCTGGATCAAACCATTTCTCAGTTCAACGCACCAGCACCCACCCAGGGGCTGCATCCTGAGCAGGAGCTACTGGTGCAGGTGTCCTTTCCTCCCACTGCAGGTCCCTGGTCATAGTTACGTTCTTTTCCAGACATGAGCTTTGCCCACCTAAATCCCAACCCAAACCACCGACGACGGTGTCATTCCCTTTGGATAAGCCGGCAACTCAGTGGAGACACTTCAAGATTAGAAAAGCGGAGGAGCCAGCCACAGCCCTGGAAGAATCACGGGATCTTGGCCAATCTTCAGGAGCAGAGGTAGATTTTCTTGTACACCTACTGCTTGCGTTACCTCCCTAGCTTGCCACCAACAAGTCCTGCTCGTGCTGACCTCCCTTTTTGCCGCCCTGCTGTCCTGTGCCCTGAGAGCGGGCTGGGCAGCAGGGCCGGTGGCTGGACATGGGGTGTGTGGGAGGGAGAAACAGGAGAGTTCTCCTTGGAGAAACCTGCTCAGATGCTGTGTTGAGTGTGGGTTTTTTGCCTTGTTTTCTTCACAATGTAAGATGAGGCTTTTGTCTGCATCATGATGATAGGACCTCCAGCTTCCTTCCCAGAGCAAGCTGTGATGAGTCCTGATCTCCATGTACCCTCTTCCCGACCCAGCCAGACGACCTCTTTCCAGATCTCTCTCTTCACCCAAGAGCTGGTATCGCAGTGGTGGCTCTGAAGCTGTCTTACAAAATGAGACTTTGCAAAGTGGCTGTCTCTTCCTCCTAGCATAGAAAATGGCTTGTTTTTCAGGTGCCACCACGTACTTGGGAGAAGTATTACGTCCCACCAGGGTTGGAGGGAGTCACCTTTTTCATGGACTTAGGGTACACTCCCCTCGAAACTGAGAAGGTAAGAGGGAATCTGTCTCACTCCCACTTTTCCAGTGTGGCAAGCAGGGCTGTAGCTCCCAGTCCCACTGGTGGCCCTCAGCATTGCCCACAGCGGGGCCTCACATCCCGCCGGACCCATCGCAAAGTGCTGCTGAAGCAACTGGTTGTTAGAGAGGCTGTGCAGGACATGTTGTAGGGCTGCCCAAGGACGCTGTGCAGCACCGATGGAGGGCATTGCTCCCCTTGGACCTCATCAGGTGGTCCATAGGAAATTTTTGCTGGAGCACGTTGAGAAAGCGGCATAGAAATCAGAGCGGGGCGGGGAAAGCATCAGGAGTCAGATGAACTGGGCTGGAATCCTTCCCTGAGCTCCAAGAGCTCTGGCTCTGAGTCGCCTCCTTTTCTAAAAGCAGTAAGAAATGCTTTTTAAGGGCAAGTTGTGCATCAGAGAGAATTTCTACTGCCAGGACACATCCCAGTTCACTTTCATGTAGTGTATTAATTAATGCATTGATCTGCGAGTATGGGAGAAGATTTTCCCCATGGTCCCTCCACTGGTCAGTGGCATGGATACAAGATGAGATTAGGATGATTCTGGCTGTGTTTGAGGAACAGTCCCCTCTGGCTACAGCTGCACTTTGCTCCAAGAAGCTCTTCTGCATCCAATTCCATGCTCAACACCTCAGTCTCTCCTGTCCTCCGTCCAGGTTTTCAGTACCCTGCCGGTGTCGGGTGTGCTGCAGCCAGGAGAGACACAGCAGGCCTCCTTCACCTTCTTTGGCCTTCTCGACACCATCGCTCGTGTCACGGCGCTGTGCCACGTGGAGGGAGGCCCCACCTACAAGGTGAAGCTGACCGGGGAGGCCTCACGTGTCAGCTACTTGCTGAGCTCCCGGGAGATTGACTGCGGCTTACAGGTACCCCACATGTCCCCTGGCACAGCTCCCTGCCCTGCAACCATGGCCAGCGGGTTCCTGCCCGCCTCAGTCCAGGCCTCCCTCCCCTTCCCAGCCCCTTTGTTGGCCTGGGGCTTGGAAGTACAACCTTTGAGGGACAAATCTGGCATCCAAGCTGGTTTCAAATGGTCATCTCCAAGCCTCCCCAAAATGTTGAGAAAGGTACCCTGAGAAACACTGCCTCCTGGGGCAGGCAGGGTCCCAGTGGGGATGCTCTGAAGGACATGTCCCTGAGACATCCCTCTGCTGATCCATTCCCAAAGCCTGACCTCCAAGGAGATGCTCTTGTATAAAGCTCTTGCTTAACCCACACAATAATCAGGGGAAGAATTTGGGCTTCCAGTCACTACAGTTGCAGAGACTGTCCCAGAAGAATCCCCACTTCGCTCTTTTTCAGTTGAAAGCCCACAGGTATTTTCAGCTGCTGGCCCTGTCTGTGTAGCCCTGTGTGACTTCCTTGTTGCAGTATGTTGCTTGCCAATACTTGCGTGCAGGTGCCTTTTCTTCTGGAATGCCTGTCTTAGAAATGCACTGGCTTTTAGATACAATTCAATGGGGACAAAGTCATCGAAGCAAAAGAAAACTGTTCATTAGTAACAATTCAGCTGAGCCGGGTGTGTCTCCCTCCCCGAGAGCCGGGAGCCCAGCACACACACCCCTTTCACCAAAACGGCTTCTTTTATTCTTTTTACCCGGCCAGGGTGGTCCCTGTCCTCCTTCCCATCGGATGGTACTCGGGAACTTCCATTCTCTCTGACCGCCAACTCTTCTGTCCCCTCCCCTCTCATCCTACTGCCTTTTAGTCAGGTCTTCAACCCTGCCCCTCTCCCAGCTCACAGCAACACCCAACAACACGACCTGAACAAATCCAAACAATCCAAACAACAACACGCAAGAACCAACAACTTTCTTTCTTTAACCTCGTAACTCTTGGATTCATCTCACGCACCTCAGTGCCACCTCCTTTGTTTCTCCTGGCAGTTGGTGACCCCTGAGAGCACAGAGGGCCTGTGTCCCCTGGTTCATTTATTACTGGCCCTCACGTGGTCGTCACCACATGTCTGTGTGCTGCCAGAGCTCCCTGGTCCTGTGCAGGTGCCCTGTGCCTGGGGCTTGCCCAGCTTCCCAAGGGCCCGTATCTCCTCCCTGGTCCCTGCTCCCAGGTCTGCTTTCAACCCCGGGAGAGAGGAAGGAAATTCCCAGCACCAGGCCCGGGTCTGTAACTTCCTGCTCCTGTGCTTTCTCTCCAGATGTTTAATGAAATTCATCACACCACGGTCACCCTGGAGAACACCTGCAATATGGAATTCAACTGGGTGCTAAACCCTAGCACTGCAGACCAGGATCTGCCTGGTGTGTTTCTGGTCAAGCCCACCGCAGTAAGTAGCACAAGTGACTCACCCCAGCCCTGTGTCGGGTGGCCCAGGAGAGTGTGAAAGGGGAAAAAAGAGGGGGCGGGGGGGGAAAGGGACAAACAAGTCAGAGGGGAATACCCCAAACCCAGCCATGAGAGAGAGAAGGGTGTGAGCGATTTCTGCTGGGAGCAGAGAAGGTCAGACAAGTGCTGTCCTGATAGACTCCCCCACGGCCTTGGCTGGCGGGTGGCTCTGCTGTCTCACGGCAGACAGCGGCGGAAGGCACAAGTGTGTTGGTCACTGTCCCGTCCCGCTGTAAGGGGAGCAGAGGAGAATTCTTTTTGATAGATTTCTCGGGCGAAAATAAGGCACAAACGCAGCAAATATTACATCTGGAAATTGGTAAAGAAAGGGTACGGCCCCGACCAGAAGGGGACAGAAAAGAGAGCAGAGAGAGAAAAATGAATGAACAACAGAGGGAGTAACAGAAGCCAGGGACAGAGCGGTACCGCTGGAAGCCTGGGGCGCTGTGTCGGCGTCCTGCTCGGCGGCTGGAGCAGGAGCCCGTGTGCGGCCAGCGCCCCGAGCGTGCTGCCGCGGCGGGCTGGGCGCGCTCCGCGCCCGCGGCAGGCGCGGCGGTCCCGCGGGCTGCGGCGTCCGGGCTCCGCAGCTGCGGCTGGGCACGGCCGGCGCGGCGGCTGCTCCCGCGGGGCAACGGCGGAGCGCTGCGGGGCCGTGGCCGGCGGGGAAGCGGCGACAGCGGGGTAGGCAGGCGGGGAAGGAGCGGCTCTGCAGGGAGCCGGGCCCTCCAGGTGCTCCCGGCACGACCACAACCAAAAATGGCGGGGGGAAATTGGCAGCGTTAACTGCTTTTGTGCGCCGAGATTCCTCCCGTAATTCAGCCCTTCTAGGAAGACTTAGTCAGACGGGCAAAGTTTGCCCGGGCTTCGCGGTCTGCCCTCCCCCAAGGGAGAGGTCGCTTGCAGCCCCCCCGAGACGGGGCCTGCCTGCATCTTCTCCTTGCAACCTCCTTCACGCCTGGAGTGTGTTAAGGCTCCCAACGCGACTGCAGCCCCTGTAGTAATTTTTCACCCCGTGTCAGAAAATGGATTTATAACATATGGTGAGGCACAAATAAAAATGGAATTGGTTCCCCACTGCGGCGGTGCGTGTCCTCCCACGGCCGGCTAGCCCCGACACGCCCCCGCACGATCTATAGAAATGTGGGATCTTGGCTGCCGACCTGCCCTGCCACGTTGCGAGTGCGGAGGAAGAAAGACGGGACTCTCAAGAGGCCTGACTGCAACTTGGGTTTATTGGTAGGAAGGAGGGAGCCCTCAGCCTGCGACCGGTGCTTCAGGGAGACCCTGAATCTCAGGAGGGAGAGGGTTTTATACAGTGGCTGGAAGCTCAGGGTGGGTCCACGTGCAACCAGTGGGGTATAACTGGGGAGTGTCTACTGACGTAACAAGCATTAACATTAAATACCAATGATCCGAAGGAAGGAGGGGAAAGCTTCCAATCCAGCCAGTCGCCAGAGATCTCCCTTCGAAGCTTCTGGACCCGGGGGACAGGCCCTGGGTGACTGGCAGGGTGGGAGGGTTTCCCGACGAATGGTGGACAGGTAACCAAGGCGGGAAAGGTGAACCAAACAGGGGTTGTATGTGGGGCAGGCTGAGGGAGAAGCTTACAGTTTGTAACAAAAGGGACCTAAAAATACAACGGCACTGAACCAGGGTACAAAGAACAACTATCTTACATTAAAACTCATGATAAAGATCACGCCACCGCACCTCACAGTCACTCTGGGGACCCCGACGGCTGAGATGTCAGGCTGCTGGCACTGGAGCGTTTCTGAGGGTCGCCTTACCCAGGCTGTGTGATCACACAGGACATTGTCCTTTGCCCTGCCTCCCCACTGCCAGGGCTAAGAACCACTTACATAGCCCTTCAGTAGGCGTGCTGGTCCCTGCCTCCTGCAGCTTTGTGCTGTGCAGAGGCTTTGTGGGGCAGTGAGGGGGCCGGGGAGCAGCGGGGCTGGAGGAGCGATGAGAAAAATTTGCAGCATCATCCCACCATTTGTCCAAGCTTCTCAGTCCTGCCTGGGTGTCTTTGAGCCGAAGCAGCACTCCTGCCTTTGTCCCTCCTTGCAGTGGGAAGAGGGAGCCGATTGGCTTTCTCATTTCTTCATGCCTGTCCTACAAGGGATGGGAGGAGCTGCTGGCCCTGCTGAGTGCGAGGGCTTCTCTTCCATAGCCAAAAAAGCCTTTTCTTGTTGAGGCGGGCTCTTGCTGGCAGAGGGCGAACCCCATGAGCAGCAGAGCTGTGCTCACATCACATCAGGCTGTGCTGGGGCTGCAGGCAGATGAGCTCTTGGGAGGACACACTGCACCCCCCGGGTCAGTGGCTCGATCTTTTGGGCACAAGGAAGGTAGGAGGTGTGAGAAGCAAAGCCCACTCATCAGTTAAAATTTCAAGAAAATTTAATATGAGACAATAGGGGCCAAAGTCAATAAAGCAGAAGGAACAGCACTGCCTGCTTAGCCACATTAGCTGCAGCCAGAGGCACACACCAGTCAACACAACACCCCTTGTATAGCCGGGGTATTGCATCAGCCCAATGCGTATTTACAAGCAGTTCTTTGTATTCCAACGTTTTAACAGAGTTCCTTCTCCGTCCGGCCTTTTTGGAGCATATGCGGTTGTCCTAGTCCTGGTCCTTTGTTACTTTTTGACACATTCAACAGGCTTCAATTCCTTCATTGGTTAAATGTTAATATTACAACAATTCTTCACCAGCATTGGTATCACAACAAAACATTTGAATTAAAAGAACTCTAAACTTCAGCAAAACTTCTTTTACAAAAGTCAACATTATAAAACATACAGTGTTTACTCTAACAATTGCAAAAGCCAACACTGTAATGTATTTATCATGATGGTGGTGTGGTTTGATGGCTTCTTGTAGATGAGAACCTGTCTTCTCAGCCTGTCTGTCCCCTGAACCATTCCCCATCAAACTCTGATGCATCCCCTCTCTCTTCTCCTGTCCCTGCAGGGCTCCATTGCACCTGGCGAGACGCAAGAGCTGAATTTTTCTTACGTGCCAGGATTACCAGGAGCCTTCAGCAGGACTTACCACCTCAAAGTGGGTGACCTGGAGCCAGAAAGTATCCGTCTGAAAGGAGAAGCATCCTTTCCCATGTTTAGTGTGAACCTGCCCTGGAACATCAAAGGTGGGCACTGCCTGTCTGCCTCCAGGAGGGGCCCCTCTGGTTTTGTTCCCTACCATATGCCCACGGGGCAGCTCGTGCCCACCTCCAGCAAGCCTGGAGGGTTGCAGGACTCCCAGACCAACTCAAGCTCTCTGGTTGCCTCATGAGTCTTGAGCAAGGATCCCATGTGGTCTTTGTCCCAGGAACCATCCTGCAGAGCTTGCCAGCACATCTGGCAGGGTTCTGAAGGGTGATGGCTAGACTGAAAGGCTTGGGAAAGCTCTAGGAGAGGCTGGCAGGGCTTCTGGCAGGGTTGGATTTGTGTGACATTGCAGGGGATGAGATGCTCCTCTGTGGGGAGGCAGATGGGTGAGGATGCAGAGAGGAGCAGCAGCATCCACTTTCCATAGAGGGCTTGAGGGATTTCTTTCTGGAAGGAACCAGTGGTGGGAGGCAGGGACTTCCCAGCTTTAATGGGATTGGCACTTTGCTCACACTTCTCTTTGTGGATGTTTTCTTCCTTCAGGAAATGAAAAGTATAAGGAGCCATTGGAACGGCATGTAAAACAGCAGCAACAACCAAGTCAAAGGAAAGAATCAGCTGTTGTGAAGAAGACTCAGAGCCCGAAGACTAAGACCTTGAAGTCTCAGCCCCCAGTGACTCAGACCCTGAAAACTCAGGCCCCGGTGACTCCGACCTCAAAGACTCAGACCTCGAAGACTCGGAATCGGAAGACTCAGAACCGGAAGCCCGGCTTGCTTGGCTCTGGCGATACAGTAAGAACAGCTGCAGCCCAGTTTGGCACACGCCACCCTCTCCGTGTCACCTGAGGCCCTTGCAGCCCACAGCAGCTTCCTGGTGCCCTGATGGCATTTGGGACCTCCCTGCCCACTTTACAGCCATGTGTCACCTCAGCATTGCCCCTAGGGCTGCCACTCTGGTCATGGTCTCTTCTGGGGTTGCACCAGCTTCCTGGCTACCCCAGGGAGAGATCCTGAAGGCCATGCTCAAGGGATGGAGTTGATGGCGCTTTGAAGGAGATGCAGGTCATTTCTGGGGAGTTTGCTGGTCCCAGCCCGAGCCCTGTCAGATTTACAGACCCAAACAGTAGGTGCCTGATTGTGCCCTGGGACTGTGCTGGCCGTGCTCATCTCCACGAGGCACCAGCTACCAAGCTGTGCTTTTCAAGACACAAAGCTTTCAAGGCTTTCCCGGTTCCCTTTCAAGACAGCTTTTGTCCAAGCTGCCTTGGTACTGGCTGGGGGCAAGCAAGGGTCTGGAGCTCTGGAAGGTTCCTGGCTTGTCTGTCTGCCCGGCCAGATCAGCTTTGCCAACAGTGGCTGGGCAGGCAAAGGTGTGGGAGTGACTTCCCTGGAGATGAGGTCCTGGCTAAGAGCAGGCGGTGTCACGGACACTGAGCAGCCAGACAGGAGGACCCCACAGCCCCTCTCAACAGCAGCAGGGTGGGATCCTTTCTGAGACAGACGCCCAGCTGCAGATAATAATGGCAGAGAAGGCTGGTTTGGAGGTGCAGCAAAAGCTCTCATCCCATCCCCTGAAGAGCGGGTTCCCTGACGAGGAGCTGCTCCAGAGTCTTATCAAGTGAGTAAGGATTCCCATCCCCATCTCCAGGTGCCCCGTGGGGAACATCTAGCAATGTCTCCTTGTCCTGAGAGATCCTTGTGTCTGCACAACTGGGGAATAGCCAGGGACTTCAGAAAGGGTCTGGTCCCGGTGGCTGACAGGCTACGTCTGAGCAGAGGAGTGTCCTCCCTTCCCCAGCACCACGCTGAGCTTTGGACTGCTCAGCTCCCCACAGGTGTGGGGTTCTGTCCCTGCAGCTGAGGGGACCCAGCGCAGACCTTCAAGCCCTTCCAGGCCGCATAAATTCTGTCCCTGCTGACTAGCGCTAGAAGAGACAACTCCCAGCTGACGTCTTGGTTCCAACTAACAGAGCACACTAGACAAACGGAGAAGGGAACTGCACGTGTCAGCAAACACTTTAAAATCCAAACTCAGATGGCTCGAATCCTGGTGGGGTGGCAGGGCTTATCTAGGTTCCTTGGTCTCTTCCCTTTGCGCCATCATGATGCAGCACAAGCACAGGAGGCTTCCATTCAGGAGGAAGATGCTCTGCAGAACAGATCATATGATCTGGTTGCAGGGCAATGAAGATTTCCTGTGCGGGCAAATCTTTCTTCTAGGCCCTGAGGCAATTTCAGGCTCAGGCTGTACACGAGGCTAAGCAGTTTCATTGAGACCAGTGGAGGCCCAGTGTACTCACCTCTACTGGCTTTTCATGGCAGAGGAGCTGCAACCAGTGTCCATTTTAAACTAATTTTAGTTTCAGCTACCATGGGTGGCTGATAAAACCTAGGACCTGCACTCCTCCTGATTTCCCAAAGTCGTTGCCAGGTGGTCAGGCCTCGGGTTTCCTATGCTTGAGCTGAGTTTTTACAGCAATGAATACAGAATTACCCACTTTATTTGCATCTTCCATCCACCTGAAACTGTAGCCAGGCTGTGGTTTAAGGACTGTCCTTACTCCTTCTTCCAGCATTGAGCCGCTTGAGTATGTCCTGGACCTGGGGTCTGTATTTAAGGGCTGCACTGAGAGACGCACTCTGGAGATCACCAACCCTGGGGAGATGCTTTTGTCCTTCCGGATGGATGTGTCTGTCCTGCAGGACACAGGTAAGCAGTGCTGGAGACACTTCCTGTGGGCTTGAAGGAGGTGTCTCAGACAGATTAGCTTAAGCCACTGAACTTGGGGACGTTTCTGAGCTTTTTCTTCTCAGTGGCCCTGCTGGGAGCTTCAGAGTCTCAATTCTCCTGGCCAGCCATGCCCAAGGACCTGGCCTGCCTGTGACTGCCCTAACGCTTCAGTGCAGGGGCCAGATGGGCTCATCAGCCCGGTCACCTCTCAGCATCTTCTGCCCTTGGCTCCCACCAGCATGAAGTTTCTTTGGGCACTCTGTGGACTTGTTTTGTGAACCAGTGGGGTCTGCTGTGTTTTGGAAGTGCTTTGTTTGGAGTTCACGCTGTCACCGCACTTGTGTTAAGCCTTTATTGAGGAAACAGCCTGTCAGATCCTCTGGTGGATGAAAAGAGGCTTCCAAAAGTGGCCTTGAGGCAAGGCTGTGCTTCCATCACACAGAGGCTCGCTGTGTCTGAGGGGTGTTCACAGGTGCACTCTTTTACGTTTTTGTCCAGGTCACCGCACGGCAGGGGGGTTTTCCCAGACTTCTCAGCCAGGACACCTGTAGGGCCTTAAACATGCTTATGACACATTTCATGTCTCTTGTGTATCTCAGCTGCTTTGTTTTCATCTGTTCAAGGTTTCAGTGTGGACCTGGACCAAATGGAGGACCTGCCTCCCAGACACACCGTGACATTTGAAGTGTGCTTTGAAAGTGCTTGCCGCCCACAGGGTGACGTGGATGTGCTGCTGCCCATCAAGGTACCACAGCTCTTGGGGCAGGCAGCAGGCTGGGCACCGCAGCAGCTGTCACCTGCACCCTCCGCTGAATTCCCTGTCCTTCTCCAGGTAGAAAAAGGCCCCACGTCTCACATCTGCCTCCATGCCGCTGTCATTGAACTGTCACTCAGACTTTCAAAGAACACTCTGGAGTTCTCGGATACCCTCGTTGGGCAGTGCCAGACTGAGACAGTCCGGCTCTACAACTGGTTCCATGTCCCCTGCACTTGGTTTATTACTGCCATCCAGCCTGTAATGGAGGTAAAGCACGGGCAACACTGAACACGTAACTTCTTGGTTGGGTTTTCTTTGTGTCTCTTGCCCTTTCTACTCCTGTGGCTGCCTGAGCACTTGGGTCTACAGCGTGTTTGAGGAAGCTTCTGAGGGTCTAGATCAAGGCTGGTTTGCCTGGACCTGTTCCATTAGCTGATGCTTTGCTTTTCTAGCACCTTCACCCATTCCCCCTCCTCTGAGGACTCCAGTTCCCTCTCTGCCTGCCCTGTCTACAGGTTTTCCCTCCAGCTCTAGGCTATGGGGGCCACGCTTGTTGTGGCTGTGGGTGCCCTCAGCACCGTATCAGTGTCTCAGAGCACTGCAGGAACTGAGGCTCTGTCCTCGCAGACCCAGGAGACCTGACAGGATTCGTTTCTGTGCCCGGAACAATCAACGCAAACGCAGGACACCAGCCCTACATCAGAAGAAGCAGGCACTGGAGGATGAGCCCTGTCCCTTTGAAGTGATGCCCTCCGAAGGAACCCTTGAGGCAGGAAGCTGGCAGGACTTGAAAATCCGGTTTACACCAAACGAGGACGTGAGATTGGCAGGTGTCAGCCCAGGAGGCCGAAAGGAGGGCCTGGTGCCGAGAGTGTGCTCTGAGCTCTGCCTTGGCAGGGAGCTTTCTGCAAGCCCCGTACTCAGCTACTCAGCGTGGCTCAGTTCACCCCACAGAGCATTGCCGTGAGATGTGCTTTGAAATGCCCACAGGGAGCTTGCACAGAGAGCATCGGGGCTCTGTGGCTGCCTCTCGGCACACGGGAGGGATGTGCCCAACTCCCCTCAGCCTCCCCCTTGCCCGGCTGTATTTGCAGCTGCGACACTCGGTGCAGAGCAGCTGCACACCGGCAGAGGATAATCCTGGAATGGTCCGTCTAGGCTCATCCTGCTGCAGAACTGACAGACAAAACAGCCACCAGACACCTTCCTGGGCACAGCAGGACAGTCACCTGTAGTGCTGTGCTGCCAGCAGTCCCTGGGGCTCTGGCCTGCCTGCACAATCCCATGCAGCGGGGGATTCAACTTAAAGGATGGAGCGTTCCCAAAAGTAGTTTGCCTGTGGCCGCTGGGTCTTGGAAACTGATGGCCTGTACCGGTATGGACACAAGTGCTTCTGTGCCTGCAGACAGTCCCAGGGATCTTTTAATTGCTCAAGAGACATAACCATCTTGTGTCCGGCTTTGCCCAGAGCCAGACACTAAGCAGTGAAGATGATCCTTATTTCTAGCCGGTGAGAGCTCATTTGCCTCTCTCCTGGAGCTGGCGTTTGCCTGATGCAGCAGTGCCAGGACTGTGTCTGGACACTGTAACCCCGAGGGCCCTTCTCATGAGCACTGCACTCCTGCATGACTAGGTGAAAACATCTGACAGTCCATTGTAGATCCATCTGATGCCCAAATACCCAGTTACAGTGCACACCAGGATTTATCCCAGTTATTCGGCCCCAGACTACTACAGACGCTGTAGTCCCTGGCGTCAGTAAATACCTGGTGGTTTCCATTCACCTTGGAGGGACTGGGAACACCCTGACCTTGGAGAAAGCGTTGTATCTGGGGTCCTGTCACCTGGGACTTCATGGATGAGTTTTCTTCACTTTTCTCTTTTCAGAGGTCTTACAAGAATGAGCTGAAGCTTAACGTTTGTGAGAGCAGCAATTGCTTAATGCTGCACCTGTCAGGACAAGGTCTGGAGCCACGGCTGGAGTTCAGCCCCCCGGCACTAGAGATGGGATGGGTGCTGGTGGACAGCGACGGAGTGGAGGCCACAGTGGTGGTGAAGATCCCATGCAACTTCCCCATTGAGTTTTACTCCCTGGATTTTGATGAGCAGTACCTTGAGGAGGAGAAGGTGAGAAGGCAGGTCTGGTCCCCATGTACATGCTGCCCAAGCTTCACAGCACTCCAGCATTCCCAGGCTTGTGCCAGGGCGACGGAGGCAATCCCCAGGGAAAGCCAACTCTGCTGACATGCTGTGGGAGGACTTCAATAGCTTGTGTTGTTGGGAGGAAGAGAGGAGACAGAAAATGGGTTTGTTGAGCGTGTGTGATGAAAGGCCAGAGAAGGAATCTTGCGTATGGTTTCTCTTCCCTGCGCACACAGATCCTGCGGACGGCAGTGGGGTCTGAGTACCAGAAGAAGTTTCTAATGCCTCCCCGTGCCGTGGGCGAGACGCTGCCCCCAGAGCTGCTGGAGTACTATGAAGCCCAGAAGAGGCTGAATGCTCAACAGGGAGAGGTCAAGGCCATGGCAGAGGCTGAGGCTGAGGCCATGGGCGAGGCAGAAGCAGGTCAGAAAAACAGTGAGGGTTTGGCAGCGTCTGTTTTGACTGTGGTCGCAGCACCCATACACCCTGAACGCTGTCACCTTCGGGGAAAGCCCATGCTTTTAAAAACTGCCTGTTCCCCAGCTTGGTGGAGGAACTCTTGGGTGAAGGACTGGGGCATCCTCTACCAACCCTGAGTGTAGCCAAAGCAAGCTCCTATCTGCCTGCCGTAGACTGGGGAAATAATCGGGATATTCCACAAAGACTAGGATTGGATGAGTTCTTCAGCCAGTAGAACCAGGTCTAATATCACTGGCTCTTTTATATTTGCACTTTCCTAGCAACAAAAGAACAAGCTCATGTTGCTTTCACCAAGTCTCCTTTTCCGGGATCTGAGCAGATTGGGAGGATGAGGAGGATCAAAGGTAGGCAGGAGGCTGACCTTTTCCCCTGGTTTTTCACTGCAGCACATCACAGGGCTGTCCCATTCTATCCTGAGGCCATGGTGAAGGCGACTGGGAATCCTGTCTCTCGAGCTGTCATTCGCCACCTGGGCATTGACCAGTCTTCAGAGAGGTGTGAAGCACAGCAGGACAAAGGGATTGTTGTCATTGTCCACGGGCCACCCCTGGCAGGTATGTGAGCTGCAGCCCTGGGCTGCAGGGAGAGGGGCAAGCAGGAGAAATACATCCTGGTGGACCTTGGTGCTTAAGGCAAAGACCTCAGCCGAACAGGAGGTGGAGATGATCCTCCTGGCTCTAGAATTCAGAGCTGGCAACCACGCTCCAGCTGCCTCCCTCATGGCCTCCCCTGGAGGGACGCTTGATTTCCCCCTGTTCTTTTAACTTTGAAATCTTGTTGGAGATTTTTCCAGGGCCTGTCCCTGTAATGCCTCATGTGCACGTGTCACCAAGCAGTCCTCCTCTCTCTCTCAGGAAAGACAGAGATGGCGGCGGCCCTGTGTCACCATTACGACGCTGCTCCCTTGTCCCTTGACACCGTGGTGAAAGAGGCCATTGCCAATGATGGCAGCCAGGCAGGGCTCCGTGCCCGGGAGCTTTGCACCGAGGCTGCCATGGAGCTGAAAAGCAAAAACGAAGGTAATGCTGGTGAGGAGAAATGCCAGACCCAGAGCCAGTGCTTGAGAAACCCACCATGACTGTCCACTTCTGCTCACTCAGAGCAGCAGTTTTTCATTCTTTGCGTCTCTTAGGGAACATGGGTGAAGTGCATCTCTGGCTGGTCTTCAAAAAATAAAAAATCAATTTTAAGGGCTCAGTCAGGGATTCTTTGATATCCCCCTTCGCTGCCATGCTTGGCACGTGTTCATTTTTCTAAGGGTGGTGAAGCATGCCTGTCTCTTTCCCAGATATTTTCTATTTCCTCAAAGCTGAATCAAGCTTGCTTCTCATGGGCAGCAGGCAGAACTGCTGCCCACTTTACCAAGGAAAAAGCCTTCTGAAGTGGCTCATTAAGCACAAGAGGACTGACTATGAGTGTAACCTTGCAAACAAGAGGAAGGGAAGGACAGCCTCCCAGAGGAGTTTCCAATCAGAGACATGCTACAAATGAGCTCTTGTCTCCCGGGATTTACCTGTGCTCACTGTCAGGTTACACAGCTCGTGTATGTTGGGCTGTTCTCCATGTGAGACCAGAGACTTTTAGGAAGCTTACTGGGCAGCTGGTAGCCTGAGCTCTGCAGGGTGAGGCCAGACCTGCCACAGTGCAGGGGGAAGTTTTGCATTGCTCACTTTTGAACCTGGCTGGGTTGGGAGCTGGCGGAAGGAAAAGGAGTCTGTGTCCCAGCAGGGTTTTCCCACAAGGAGCATTTAGCTTCAGCAGAGACGGGTGGTGCAAGCGGGGCAGGGCTGCAGGTCTCCACAGGAGAATGCAGGATGGGTGCAGTGTATGGAAACAATGGTCCTGGAGGACAAATCCTTGGCTTGATCCATAGGGGAACTCCTGTGCAAGCAGTGTCACCTGCATGCACAGTTGTTAGGAGGGACATAGTGCTGGCTTTAAAATCAAGGATGGGATAGCGTGCTGGTAAGAGAAGCAGGGAGGGAGCTGCTTCTGAGTGTTGCCAGTGCCCGGCAGACTGGGGAAAAAGTGCCGCGTTCCTTCCAGGGTCCAAGGCTGTGCCCATTGTGGTGAAAGGTGCCTACTTGCTTTTCAAAGCCCTCCTGAACCATATGTCCCCTATGCAGCTAAAAAGCGTCAGCTCGCTCTTCTGGCCAAGAGAAGACAAGCCTCTCAGGAGAAAATGAACAAGAAGAATGCCAAAGGCAAGAGCACACCAGCGCAAAAGAAGACGGAGCCAGCCAGCAAACCCCAGGTAAACATGATCTGCCTGGGTTGGTGCCTGGGACCTTTGCATTGTCTGTGAGATGGGCAGGGGCTGCTTACAGTGGAGGCTCTGTGCCAGCCAGGGCCTGGTATGTGGATCCATTGCACCAGGAGTTTGCAGGCTTGGGTCTCTGCTGGCCAGGGGATGGGCCCTCCAGGACCATCCCCTGGAGCCCCCAGCCTGCACTGCAGGGTTGTTCTAGTCTCCACTAGTGAGGAACCCCAGCTGCAAGCCCAGCAGTGGGAGTTGTCCAGGGCTTTCCACCGGGGTGTATTTTCCTTACAATGGTCCACATTACAGTTCACAGTTTCCACTGCTCCTGCACCGCAGCAGCTGAACATCACCAGCAGTTGTGGGGAAGAGCTGAACTGCCTGAGCTGTGTGCTGCCCGAGCACCTGCTGGTGGAGATCCTCTGTGAGAGGCTGAAGGTATGTGGGGTGGGGAAAAGGAGACATTCCTGCTCCGGAGAACAGGCAGTGAGGTACAACTCGGAGAGGAGGAGGTCTGTACATGCTCTTGGAGGATCCTGGCCTGTGTGCAGGGAACCCTGGGGGAAGCTGCAGATGCCCTTAGTTGGCAGAGCCTAAGGACAGACACAAGCTGCTCTTAGCTAATGCACCTGGAACAAGGACAGCTGGTGCCCTGTGACATCTGGGTTTACTGTCCAGCTGTGAGCTCCCTGTGTGCAATGGCTGACTTACTCTTCCCTTTATTTGCAGCACGAAGACTGCTGCAAGGGAGTGGTCTTTGATGGCTTGGAGAGCCTCTTTGCAAGAAGCCTGGAATCTTCTCTGCTCTGTGTACTCACAGCTGTCAAGAATCGCCATTATATCTACGTGGTGCACGTGCATCGGGATTATGCTTCTTGGAAAGCCAGGAAGGACGCTGAAATACAGAGGAAGGAAGATGAAAGACAGAGGGAAGGTGAGATATGTCTGTCCCTCTCAAATCTTCTCTCTCAAGCCCTCAGACTTATCTCTGTGTGTCTGGGTTTGCAGCAGAGCTTGTAAGAAGTGTTTTTATTCATCTTTCCACCTTCTGCCTCTGTAACCACACTCATCTCAGAGTTGCAGGAGACTGGAGGCTTTAAGACACCTTAATCTCTAACATTCAAGCTTGGGCAGAAGTTCAAGCTGTTGTAGCTCAGTGACAAACAACTGTCCTCAGCCCTGGTGCACTTAAGCCAGGAAAAGCACAGGAACTCACTGCCTGGCCATCGTTTGAGGGATTGTCTGAATTTTGGAGCAGGGATATGAGCTCCCCAATGTCTCCTGGTGTGATATGCTGGGTTGGGAAAAGCTGTGAGTCCTTGCAGCTGACTCCCAAAGCACCCAGCTGTGCTTGCTGTCACTCATGGTTTCTCCTCTGGTTTGTGCTAAAGAACTGCAGCGGGAGGAAGCTCTTCAGAGGAACAGAGAACGTGCCTTGAGAATGGATGAGGAAGAGTATGATGCCCTCCCTGAGGAGGAGAAAGCTGCCGTGGATGAAATAATATGGGAATTGAACCATATGCGGAGGGAGAGGCGAGTAAGCCTTCCATGGGTTCCTGCTCAGGGTAGTGTCCCCGGAGGGTCTCCCTGCTCCAAGGACTCTGAGCTCAGACATGTTTGATAGCAAAGGCCAGAAGCAACACAGGGATGGCCACTCTTAGCTCCCCGGCTCCCAAGGGAGGAAGGACCTTCTTCTGTTGAGGTAGAACATCTTCTTCTCTATGGTGAAGACAGAGCTGGGCTGATAGGGTTTTTTACTGCAGCTGAATCCCACTGGGGCAGCCCATGAGATGAACAGGTTAGCAAAGCTTGGGAGTCCACCGACGCTTGTGAAGCCTGGGAGGCCACAGGGGAAGCAGCCAGCAGAGACAAGGACTTGGAGGCTGTCTACCAAAAGAATGATCTGAACAGTGTTTGTTTCTTGCTGCCTCAGGTTTCAGACACAGAAAACATCCTGGGGATTGTTCAGGCTGAAAACATCAAAATCTCTGCAAAGGTCTATGATGTTTCTCTGAGGATCGACATGCCTGAAGGTCAGTGGACGCCTCCCAGACAAAGCAGTCCAGGTGCACTGCATTACCTTGGGGGGCGGGCGACCAAAGCGCATGGGATGGGATGGGATGGGATGGGATGGGATGGGATGGGATGGGATGGGATGGGATGGGATGGGATGGGATGGGATGGGATGGGATGGGATAGCATGCAAGGATGGCATGGACACATGAAGCACAAACCCTGCAAGTGGTGTGGAATAATGCATTGTCAGGGCATTGACAGCCTTAAGTCTCTCCCCTCTGAACTTTGAAGTGTGCAGCTTCACGTGCAGATTGGATTTGGGGGCTTTGAAACAACAGTGACGGGAACAGGCAGTTGGCAACTCCCACGGGCTCAGCACAGCATATAAAGTAATTTCCGTAGCTACTAATCCTGCAGATAATTTGAGTAGGAAGAGAAAAGGCAGACAAATAGCTGGAAAATACTGTCAAGAACAGAAACTTGCTGGAAAGGGTTTTGTGTCAAGACCTCCATGTAGTTTGTGACCTGGCGTGTTCTGCAGCTGATAAATACCATTTCTGACCTGGCTCTGCGGGTTTTCTGCAGGTCCAGATGGAAGTTTGGAATTTGGAACCATTAATGTCCTAGATAAGGTGAAGAAAGTCCTGAGTCTAAAGAACAAAGGGGTATACAACATTGAGTACAGGTGAGTCCAGCTGCCTGGTAGTGAGCATTTCTTCAGATTCCCAGGCCTGCATTCTCCCTCTGTCAATGGCTAGAACCTGTTTTCATGCTGGCTACCTCATGGGAAATACAAAACCCGGACTCTCTAATCTCAACTATTTTACTAGAGAATCCAGCCACAAACCAGCAATTCTTCACAGCTCAGCACGAACCCAAAGGAGAGCCCCAAAAATTTCAGCCACTGAAATGATGAGATTCATTGCTTTTCTTTGATGGTCACTTCCTTTCTCTTTCTGAGACTCTGTAAAGAAGCAAATGAAAAATTCTGGTGTCAAGGTTTCATGCATTAACCTTGTGATTGTCTGCACTCTCTGTCAAGATCCAGGATTCCCTGAGCAGAGCTGAACTCTCCCTTTTTTTTTGTTTTTTTTTTCTGGTCCTATGCAAAGTCCTGGCCGTGCTGGTGGTGCCTGTACTTTTAACTGCAGAGATCTCCATTCCTTCCCTTTCTCCCCAGCTTCACGCTGAAGGGTGCAGGTCCCAGGACGCAAAACTTGGCATCCCACTTCAGCGTTGAGCCTCGGTCGGGCATGCTGACTGCCTCCCAGCCTGGTGTGAATATTGAGATGCTCTTCCACCCCACAAGTGAAATCTTCCTCAAGAACAAACCCATCCTGTACTGCCAGGTGAGCTGCTTGGGCCAGGCTGTGTTATCTCTCGACATTTTGGGAGTGTAAACAGGATAGGTGTCGAGTGGAAGGAGTGCTTTAACTGGAGAATCCTCTCTCCTACATACACAAACAAAGTCTTTCAAAACCATTTGGGAGGCTTCTTAAGTGGAGCTGAGCTTCTGACTCCGGAGGAGGTGCTTAAACAGGGAGGGGTAAACTGATGGAGGCCTGGGGTGGAGACTGGGGACTGGGGTAGAGGCTGGCCTCTTTGCTGTGTTTACCACCCCTTCCTGTGGACACAGGTGATAGACGGCAGCTCAGGGGAAGGAGGCCAGACTGTTGCCGAGATCCCACTGAGGGTGTCGGTGAGAGCTGTGTACAGCAAGTACAGCATTGAGCCCGCCTCACCCATCGACTTCGGTGCCATGCTCGAGGGCACCAAGAAGACCCAGACTGTCATCCTGGAGAACAAAGGCATGCTCAGCTTCGAATTCTACATCCACCGAGCACCCGAGGATGCATCTGCATGGGAAAGCCAAAGGTACGAGAAGCCCTGCACCACCTTTCCTGTCTGAGGAGGCACCAGCCCACGGCTGGTATGTGGCAGGCAGCCAGGAGACCTGGGCTGTTGTCCGTTTGCATCCCTGGCTTGGGGAGAGGGAGCAAAAAAACACCGCAGTGTCCCCAGGTGTAGTACAAAGCTGGTGATAGAGCTCCTGTCCAGCAATGGGTGCTGCACTCAGGGAGCCATCAGGAGCAGGAAGGCTTCCCTCCGTGTGGAGGAAGGCCAGCTTTGGCCTCAGAGAAAGGCAGGGGAGCTCAGCATGACAGATACCTCTGCTTTCTCCTCTCAGTTCAAAGCAAGAGCAATCTGCTCCATCAGCTGCAAAGCGCTCAACAGGAAAGAAATCGAGCTCCTTGACAGGTGGGTGACTCCTGCTCCCCAACAGTGCTGCTGCCGCGGGGGATGTGAGAAGATGCTGCTGTGCCCTGGCTGGGGGCTCATGGCTATAGGGTGGGACACGGTCTACAGGATGGAACCCAGTATCTGCTCAGTCCCACTGACACTCCTGTACTTTGGCTCTGACCTGGACTTGTGGGATCAACAGGGGGGAGCAGGTCCTGTGTTTGGTAGCTGCTAGCCAGCATAGGTCTGTGAACACCACAGAAGCAAAAACACGCCTCAGTGAACTCCCAGTCCGCAGAGCTCAGACAACATTGCTTTTTCTTCTTCCAAGTCACCTACCTTTCTCCTGTCCTTTCTCACAGCTATTTCTGCTCTCCTGTGTTACCTCTGGAGGCTGAAGGATCACAGCTACCACCTTCATTCTTTACACTCAAACTCCTTTCTCTCTGCTACTTGGGACAGGCTTGCAGCTCCTCTTGGCTTGTTGGTCTCAGCCTGGGGCTGCCCTTGGGCCATGGAGTCATCCTTCCCTGCCCTGGGACTGGGGTGCTTGGGCCCAGCTGGAGGCCAAGGCGGGACACACTCTTTGCTGGGGTGCTCAAGGCACAGCTGTTAGCCATCAGCCTCTCCTGGAACTTTTTCTGCAGGGTCCCCTCAGTCTTGGCATGTTCACGGTGTCCCCTTGCTCCGGCTCCATCAGTCCGTGGGGCCAGCAGAAGATCACAGTGGAATGCCTGGCAGGGCAGGAGGGGACGTGTGAGGAGCAGCTCTACATTGACATCACGGGCAGAGACCCCAGGGACAATCCCCTTGGCATTCCCTTTACCCTGACTGCCGAGTCCTGCCTCCCAGGTACGTACTGCCCACAGGTTCCCTTGGTCACACCTGCTGCTGATCAGCACCTAAACTTGCTGCTTGGATAGAGATGCACGCTAGCCCTGGTGTCCCGCCTTTGAATCCTCAGAAGTTCCAGCCCTCTTCAAGTCCACCAGCAGACTCATCCTTCCCAGGCTGAGAGGGATGCATGGAAGGATAAAAGGAAAGCAGCGCTCTCTAAGACCGAGGTTGACTGAGCTCCATCCTCAAAGCCAGCTCCCCCACCCAAGGCTGGGTTTAGCAGTCACCCAGGGCAGAAAGGATGACTGAGAGGAAAAGCCTCCTGAGAGGCCAGCAGGGTCCAGATAAATTCATCAGTGAGGCTTCTCCTCCATGCTCATCCCTCTGGTCTATCCACAGGACTCGTTGAGGATGTCCTGTCAATCTTTGAGAAGTACCCGATCTGCCGCAGCACTGACCTCAGCCGCAAGCTGCGGTCAGTGGAAGGCGTGGGCTTGTTCATCAGAGATGGGAACAAATTCATCTTCAACGAGGTTCTGGTTGCGCAAGAAGCTGAAGCTCATTTCAGTATCTACAATGCAAGCAGCCTGCCATGTGATGTGGTGCTCTCCATCAGACCCCTGCGTGGAAAGGTAAGAACAGGAGGCCAAGGTGATGGTGTCCCTCTAAAGGCAGTGTGAGAGTCTGTTTTGTTCTCCAGATGCATTGCTTCCTGGGGCCCAGACTAGTCTAGCTCAGTGCAGGTCAAACTGCAGGGGAGAGCAGCAGAGCCAGGGAAGAGTTGTGTTGAATTTTGCATGTCTCAGGCAAGGTTCTGGCTCACACCTCTGGGCCTTTGGCGGGAGAAGTGAATCCTTCTGAACCTCTCCTGGACGCACACTCAGAGAGGGGCTGTCATGAACTGACATGCCAGGGTTCAAAGGAGGCATTTCCTCAGGCTCCCTGGCTTTTCCTTCACTTTGAAGGCCAGTTCCAGGTTATTTGCAGGGTTTTCCAAGCAGTGCCCACCTCCCATGTATGCTGGGGCAGCGGCCAGGGCTCAAAACACAAACTGCTTTAGCACAAGGTCAGCGTTCCCTGGGAGGGAGGGAGCCTGCCCAGGGAAACAGGGAGGAGGACACACTGCCTGGGGCTGTTCTCAGTAACGCATTTATGAATAAAACTGTGTCATGTTGAAAGGTGTTTTCTCCTAACACTGCTCTCTGGGTTCCCCCAAGGATAAAAGCCCTGTCAACAACGTTTTCAAGTTGTATGCAGTCAAGATGTCCATTCAGGGCTCATCCTGTGCTGTTGCTACGGTGACCTTCACCCCACCAGATGAGCAGACCTACGACTGCACTTTCAAGGCTTCCCTTGTCATCCCAGAAGGGTAACTGACTGTGAAATATTGGGGGAGGCTTCAGTGATAGCTCCCTCTCCACTGGGCAGGCACAGGCCTCTTATTAGCTCTAATGCTTTCAGTAGCCATAGGCAGAGTACTTGGCATGAGATGATCTGGGAGGCAGTAACCGTTGGACAAAGCCAAAAAATGAGACTGATGGTTTATCCTTTATGAGGAATTATGAAGACATGGAAATATTAGGTAGCCAGCTGAAAGTTACTGAGATGTGCTGCAGCTGACTTGGGGATTTCCAAGGACAAAGGCCTAGATGAAGCAGTTCCTGTGCCAGCAGGTCAGCAGTCACAATTTCCTGTGTACCTGTAAAATTAAGTGCTCCTCTGATCACTGTGATTCCCTGGTATTCATTAAGCTATTTTATGTAAGGGACTGGAGCTGGTATGAAAGAGAAGCACAGTTCCTCTGCCCTGGGACCTGTGTAGTGCAGCTTTGACCTGCCCTTCCTCAACCTTTTAGTGGCTGAATTGGAACAAGAGAAGTCTAATTGCTAATATGCAATTGCTTTCTTACTGTTCTTGGAAATGATCTTTACTGATGGTGACAATGATTTATTTTTGCCTTCTTGCTTTTGTACTGCTTTCATGCTGTGCTTTTGCTTGTTGCATGTGTCTCATCTCACTGCAGCCAGGAGATTTGCCATGCCTCATCTGGTGCCTCATTATCTACCTCCTGGATGGCATGATTCAATTAACTGAAATTATTTTTAATTGTTATTGTGGAGGGCTCTTTGGAACAGATTCCTCTTGTGAATGGCGCTGAGTGGACTGGGAAGAGCCTGGTGGGGGCTGCCTTGTGTGGCTCAGGAGCCTCAGGCAGGGAAAACACTGTGGGTGGCCCTTGCTGCCTCACTCGCCCAGGGAGAAATGGGTTAGTGCCAGCTGAAATTGTTTCTGTGCCTCTCCTGCAGCCCTGTGAAATTTAAACCCCAAATCCTGACCTTCACCATCAGCGGGAAGGGGCATGAGCCGCAGCTGACAGTCGTGTGCCCAAGTGCTTGCAGCAGGAGGGGAAATTCCGAGCTGTGCTTCAAGAGGCTCCGGCTGGGGGAGTCAGAGATGCTCCCCCTGGTCATCCAAAACAAGGGCATAATACCTGTCAAGGTGAAGACCTGCTCAAGGAATGGTCTGGTTTGGGAACAAGTGCTTGTGGCACAGGGGAAGGGTCCCAGAAAACACGGCAGACCTGGGAAGAGGTGTCAGAAATTCTTTTAAAGCAAGTGACTGACATCTGTTCTCCAAGAAGGGAGTTCTTGGAAATCGTGCCTCTAGCCTTTCTTCTTTAAGTTGAACACAGGAAAGGTGGTGCAGTATTTTCCCCCATCTCTCAGGTCACCTTTTGTTCTCATGGACATGGGGTGATTTTCCAGCTCCATTAGATTGTTTTCGATCCCAGTTTACTGCATTTTAAGTAAACTTAGTTGTGGCTTAATTACATTCTGCTCATTACTTTCTGTCCTGTTTGATTCTGTGTCAGGTCCATCCAAATGCCTCTGAGCGCTCTTTTTTCCCAGCTGGTTTGACTTAACTTTTGTGCTAAGTGCTGTTTGTAGTGGGAGAGGTGCTGGGTTCCCATGCGGGACCAGCAGCACTGCGGTGTCAGTCCCTGTGTTCCCACCCTGTACTCACACCAAGTGTCAATGTGCTCTGTGCTCCCTTTTCTCAGTTCACGTTACACCTGGAGGATGAGCACGGAGCGTTCCTCTTGAAAGGCAGGGGCTCCACACTTGAGAGATTCTACACTGAAGATGCGGAAGACGACTCTGCTGTCCACGGTAAATTCATTAACCGTGAAGTGTGATCCTGCACAGAGGGAAAACGTGTGCCCTGCTCTTGGCTTCTCTGAGCAGCAGCCAGATGTTAGACACAGTTTCTTTTCTTGGGCTCTCTGTCCCCCAAGCTTTTCTTGGGGACTTTCTCCTAGCAAGTTGTAAGAAGTTCTTTGGCTCCTCTAGACAAGGTGGGTTGAGTTGTGGGGGACTGTCACTACCTCAGTGGACCCTCTGAGGTATTTGCTGCTTGAGGGAAGGCACCAGCCTGAATGGACACAGCCCTTGAGCACACAGACAACCAGCAGAAGCCAAAAGCACTCTCTGGCTCCGCTTTCCATACGGCTGGAGCTGGCTGGAAGCAGATGGAATGCGGGCTGGGCATCAACCTGAGGTTAAGCTGCTTAAGCGGTGATGTGTCTGGAGGTGGCAGTCTTGCGAACACAGGAAGAGGGTCTGGAACCACTGGGGGTAGAACCCGTGCTTAGGAGGCAGCTGATTTCAACCTCTCATTCCTCATACAGCCTATGGAAATATTTCCTCTGTACCGCCGTATCACTTAACTCTGATTTCCGTTGCTGTGCAGAGCGTAAGCCCCCAAAGCCTTTCCTGCTTCTGCGTCCTGGGGAATCGACAAAGTTCGACGTCATTTTCAAACCCACCCTGGCTCAACGACTGGAAGGGAGGATTCGTGCGTTAGTGGGGGACAAATACTCTAACAAGACCCTAATGGAGCTGGTGGGTGAAGGCCACAAGGACGAATTCACCCTCGACGGACTGGAGGAAGGTACACAGGAGAGGAATGCTGAGAGCATTCTGAAGAAAGACATCATTGATGGTAAGAGAGGAGAGGCTGCCAAGGTGGAGCAAGGAAGAGGGAAATGTCTGATCATGTGTGTCCTCTCTCTAGCCAGGCCTGGGCTGTCACCCACCGGACTTGGTGGCCTGTGGGCGTGGCAGGCATGCCTGCAGAGCAATGTGTGCTGTGCTTCATGTGGCTGGCTTAGGGGTGTGTCAGGGTGTTTCCCTGAAAGTGGTGGGCTGGGGAGCCGCCTGGGAAACTCCCTTCCAGAGGGAGGAAGGCTTGGAGCAAGAAAGCATTGAACATACAGGTGTCTGTGCACGTGAATGGGGGTGGATGGAGCTCCCTGCATGCTGAGGTTGCCTTGTTCTCCTCCTCAGCAGCTGTCAGAGCGAATCACATCCAGTTTGGGGACTGTTCTGTTGGAGAGCCCTGCAACAGGACCTTCACCATCACCAACCACACCTGTACGAAGGTCATGCGCTTTGAGTGGGAGGCAAACGCACCATTCCAGTTCTCTCCCAAGGTGAGCGTGGACGGCTCTGCCTTTCCCCATTGCTCAAGCCCTGCCCTGGTGTTCCCAGGAGCTGGCAGGCAGTCCTCACGTACCAGTGACAGCCCATTCCAGTGCCACGTAGGAGATGCCGAGATGCCAAGTCCCTGGCTTGGCAATGGCTGCCAGCCTTGCAGAAACGGCTTCATGTTATGGGAGGTGGCACCTTCTGTTCATACTTTTGTCTATCAAACTTCACATAAATCCACTCCGACGCGCAGATTCCTGGCACAGCAGCTCACCACATCAGTCCCTTTTGCTGTCAGTCCTGCCCTTGGCAGTGCTTCCGGTTTGGTTTTGACTCCCTGATTCTCCCTAGGTGGGACATCTCCATCCTGGCTGTGCCAAGGACATCACAGTGACCTTGAAATCAGATGTCCCAGCCACCTTCAGGAGGCACCTTGTGAAATGTAAGGTGACCGAGATCAACTTTGAGCTGCCAGGAGGGGAGGTTCAGGACTGCGACAACAAAATGCGCATTGTCACGTGGAATCAAACCACCAGGGAAGAGCCGGCAGCCAGGTGGCCTGGAAAAAGGAAGGCGAGAAGCAAAATGGCAAAAGAAGACAGCCCAGCTTTTACAAAAAGAGCCACGGTAACCCCCATCACTGCTGGCTGAGCAGCTCCTGCTTCCTCTGGACATTGGACAGCCGTGAGGTTCACCAGCAGTGCATTCTAGGGGAGAGGTGGATGCACAGTGACCGGACACACTCACGTGAGAGGGGGAGGCCTTTTGACAAGAGACCTTTAGCCAACACAAACTACGAGTCTGTGCCACAAGCACAAGGGTTGCAGCCCGTGTTGAATGGGAGACAATGTTTGATGATGTTATCCCACTTTATGGTGGTTGAAATCTCTTCATCTGATCTGGTGCCTTTTCACCAACAAGGAGTTAAGTCTGCTGCACTCTGTCTCTTCTTTGGAAGTGGAGAGAAGTATACTTCTCCTGCATGTGCTGGTGAACTCCAAGTTTTGTCTGCATGGATACCAGAGTTTTTAGTTGTGATCTCTGTATTGTGTGGGATATCTCATCATGGAGTAGCCCAGGCACTGTATGACAGTATGGAGGAGTCTGGAGAAGGATCATCTCCAGAGACTCTTGCTTTTATTGTCATTATTGCCAAACACACTCGTCTTGGGTGAAGGTTCTTTCTGAGTTTCTGGACCATTTTAAGGCCTCTAAACCATCCTCTTTTCTATCAGAACATCTGCAGTTGGAGACTTTCCCAGTGAGATCTTTCACATCCCAAAATGCCCGTTGCCAGCTCCCTGCAGTGTGGTTGTTGCTCCACACGTGACATGTGGAGAGCACTTTCTCCTAAGACAAGAAGAAAAAGGTGCTTTCCAGAACTCTTCAGTGTCGCCTCGATTTTCAGCCTTCTGATGACTGTTTACCTATTTCCAGTGGAGTTTCTCAGGGATGTAACATAAACAAGTAGATTGTTTTCACATACCAATATGTGATGGACTTCTGAGATGACCATTGGGGTCAGAGGGGTGTCCCCTTTGTCCTCCAATCCTGGGCCAAACTCCAAATCCTGTTTAAACCCAAACCCGACAATAAACGGCGCTTTTTTTTCTTTCCTCACTTCAACCTGTCGGGTGAGTGTGGTTCTTTCGTGTCCCTACTGGCGACATCTGGTGCCCGCTCGTGAGAATTACAGTGTGTGGAGTCAGTGAGATTGTCTTCAAGGTAACGGGGGTTGTGTGTAGGTAGCCGCCTGCGAATATGGTATCCCGGAGCTCTAAGACAGAGGTTGCTGTCTTCGCCTTCTGGCGCCATCTGCTGGAACGGAACCAGGGTTTTGTTTCTGAGGAAGAGTTTCAGTGTTTATATTATTTTGGAAAGGCAAAAGGCTTCCTTATTGATGCTGGGATGGCTATCTCAGAAACTGCCTGGGGTCGCCTGGGTGGTTATCTGATTTGGGCTTTGTCTGCGAATTACGATGCAGACATGGTAAATCTGACGGTGCTCTGGAGACGATGCGATACTGTTTTAAGGAGTTATTGGGACTCCGGGGCCCCGTTGAGTATCGGCAGCTCTTTTGAGGGGCTGTCGGGCTCGGACGCTGAGGCTGAGGAGGAGGTCCTCCCCTCGGAAGCCGAGGTGGATTCAGGGTCCGAATGGGGCGGGGAGCTTACCGTTGACCCCCGGGACGCTGCGTTCGTGGATGGCGAGCCAGGTTCCCCGGGGGGCGCGGACGAGCCGCTGAGCGGGGGCTCGCCAGTTCTTGAGGAGCCGGCCGTGCCGGCCCCGACCGCTTCGCCCATTCCGGCGCCCAGGAGGCTGAAGAGCGGGGGGGTTTCCCCCTCCCCGGCGCTCTCCCGGCGCTGGCGGGGAGCGCGGCGCTGCTTCCGCCCGTCCCCACGCCCAGGAGGCGGAGAAGCGGAGGCGGCTCTCAATCCCTCTGCGCCTTTCCGGCGTCGGGGGGGAGCGAGGGGTCGCGGGCTCCGCAGGCGCCTCTGTCGGAGCCGGACGCGGTGACGACGCAGCGTCCACATCGCGGTGTGGGCCACGAAATACCCCCTCGGAACGGCGCTGGAGCCGGGGGCAGCCCCGCCCGGCGATGCGCTGAGCAAGGCGCCCGCGCGAGCGGCGAGGGCCCCGGAGGGGGGAGCGTTGATCGACTTGCTGTCGGACCCGATCCCTGTGGGCGGGCAGTCCGTCCCGCCCCGCGTGGAGCGGGCGGGGCCCTCTCTGGGCCTCTGCGCCACAGGCGGAGCCATGCTGGGGGCGCTGCCAGCCCCGCCCCGCCCCTCCCCTCCCCTCCCCTCCCCTCCCCTCCCCTCCCCGTGTCAGCCCCGCCGGGCGCGGCGAGTGATGTTGCTCGTGCTGGGGAGGCTGGGCCGGGCCCGAGCGGCCCTGCACCGCGCCCCGCCCCCTCCGCGGGTTCTTCCCCGCTCGCGCCGCCTGCGCCGCTTCCTCCGCTGTCGGTTGAGTCTCAGGCGGCGGGGCGGGCTGGTGCTGCGGCTCCATCAGCCGCGCCCATCCCGGCGCCCCGTTCCCCCCCTACGCGGCGGGAAGTGAAAGTGAACGGTCCTTTCCAGTCCCTCTATGAGGCTGATCCCGGAGGCCAAAAGACTCCCTTCTCAGCCTGACTTTGTGGGCTCTGCTCGGTGATTCCTCCCTCCTCTGTTTGCAGGTGGTCAAGAGAGTCCCAGAACCAGCTCACGCTGTGCTGGAGGACAGCAGCCAGGAGGCCGAGCTGTACCTCAGTGCCATTGTTGCCTGCAGCCAGTTAAAACTGAACACGACTGTGGTCCAGCTCAAGGATCCCTTGCCCTTCCAGACAAGGAGAGCCACGTGAGTGCTGGAGGCCAGGCAGGGCCCTGTGAGCGGGAGCTGCCTTTGCCCAGGGCTGACCCAGTGCCTGCTTCCCAGAACTCTACCCCAGCCAAAACCAGCACAGGCCCATTCACGTGCACACAAAGCCAAGCAGGAGGTGGTGGTCAGGACAGGTTCAGTGCTGCCACACCCTTCTGCTGAGGACAGCCGTGGGTTTGCTTTCACTGCCTGTCACCTGTCCTCATCTGCTCAAGAATAAGTTTGCAGTCAAACCAAAACCTAAAGTCCAGAGTAAGCCCCTCAGCTTCAGTGTCCTGGGCACCATGTTGGCCCTTTCCTCTTAAACTTCCAGACTTGGAAATACATTTCTGGGCCACCCAGGACAGCGGAACGTGGCAGGGTTGCCTGGGGAAGAAGATGCTCCTCAGGAGAAATTGATGCCAGGAGTCCATCAGGCAATGTTACTGTACTATTTGCTTTGTATTTATTGGACTTTTTTTTTATTCCTCCTCCTTGCTTTTCAGTTTCAGGATGCACAACACAGGCAGGGAAGGTAGCCCTGGAATACTCCTGGGAGGAAGCTGCAGATAGTGAAGCAGTGAAGAAGCCATTCTCAACCACTCTGATGCGTAAGGGCATTTCACTCGGTAGCTGAGGGCCTGGGGAGAACACCCTGCCACTTCACTCCAAAACATGACTTGCTTTTTCATCCTTGTCCACACATCCACTTTCATCAGCATCTTCCCAGCTGCAGCTGGAGTTTTCTCCTTGCCCCCCTCTGCCTTTCAGCCCCTTTTGTTCTCGCCCTGCCACCTGTGCTCTGCAAAGGAGCTGAGGCAGACTCTGGGGAAAGCCACGTGCCTGGGTCAGGGCTGGGAAGGGGACATCAGGTCATCTCTGAGAGAAGTCTGAGACTGGGAAAAACAATGGTGTAATGCGTGAGCTGCCCTACAGCCCCTGTCCGTGTGCAGTTCCCCATTCCAGGGCAAATGCAAAGTCATTGTCTAAAACCAGCTCTCCTGCTCTGGCACGGGAGTGTGTGCTGCAGGCAGGGACCCTACTCCCAGACGCTCTATTTCCTGCTGAAAGTACTTGGCCAGAGATGCTCCAAGTGCATCCCAGCTCTCTTCCACCTACCTGCAGCAGGAGGCAGAGTTGCTGGGAACACAGGGTTTTGTCTTTGAAAGGTGTCCTCTTCCTCTCTGCAGGGCGGTTCCTGTCTTCTACTACTGTAAGGCATCAGAAGAAGCTGGTGAGTCGTTTCTGGTGGGAGCAGGACCATCCTTTTGAGATCCATCCTTCTGAGCTGTGGCAGCTGCAGCAGCTTGCCGAGCAGCACGATTCTGAGCAGCAGCAGCAGCAGCAGCAGGAGGAGGAGGATTCCAAGGAGCAGCAGCAGCCTGAGGAGCAGCAGCTTTCTGAGGAGGAGTGGCTTTACATAGAGGAGGAGGAGGAGGAGGAGGAGGAAGAGTTTTCTGAGGAGCCGTTTTATGAGGACGAGGCAGAGTTTCCGGAGATAGACCCTAATGACATGACGAAGCTATCTGAGGAGGAGCAGCTTTCTGAAAAAATTGCCCAAAGAGCAGAAATCCCCAAACAAGTCACATCAAATCATGGAGAAGCTAATGGGACGGAGCCGTGTGGTTGGAGTATGTGTATTTTACTCTGTATTATTAATTTACTGATGCTTAGTATTTCAGCAAGTAACTTCCAGGGCTTCCAGGACTGTCCTAGACATGCGATCACAAATTATTCACCAGTGCCGCTTGTTCAAGAGAAAGTCTATGTGAACAGTGGCATCTCTGAGGCTCTTGCTGCGTGTGGGTTTTTTTTGTTGGTTTTTTTGTTTTGTTTTGTTTTGTTTTTGGTTTTTTTTTTTGTTTGTTTGTTTTTGTTGGTTTTTTTTTTTTTTTTTTTTTTTTTGCCTTTCAGCTGCTTCCATCTACATTCCTGAGGGGGAAGGTTCAGGCCAGGACTGGGAGGCCTATTCTGCCCAGCATTAGCCCATTTCAAATCTTGAGACTGAGTCGTCAAAAGGTAGCCTTTTCCTGCTCTTTTTCTTTCTGTTTGTTGTGAAGTTTGAAGAGGATGTGTGCTTGTGACAGGCTCGCCTCCAGCAAAACATCTCAGTGTCCAGGTCCTGCCATTGCAAACTGCTGCTTGTGGTGGACTTGGAGTCCTGATCTGCACTAAGCCAACACAAATAACCTCTGCTGAAGCTGCTGGGCTTTGCTGGAGTGTAGCTGCCATTGCTAAAACAAGGGGGGGAAGGCTGGGGACGCAAAGGCACAAAATTGCCATTTGCCATTCTCCTGCTGAAACAGCCGCCTCTTGCTTAGGTGCGGTCACCAGCAAATGCTTGGGGTCATAGGATTCCCTCCACAGTGGCAGCGTTGGCCTTTGAAGGCCGAGTAGCTGCAGTAATTACTTCAGATTTAACAAAACTCATTGCATTCATGCTTTGGGTTGGAACCCTGACGTGGTGTTAGATTTTGCAGGCTGCCAGATGTACAGGGGACTCACCCTGGGCAGAGGGGAATGGATGTGCTTTATGTGGATCAGTGCCTACTTAGAGGTGTGTTTAAAGCTGCTTTTCTTGCAGGACTGGCTCAGTATAAAGCCCACTCCAAACGGGTAGGTGACCGAGGTGGGCAGTTGAGCAGGAAATTGGCAGCATGAGATGTGTAACAAAGTGGTTAAGGATCGCCCTGGAGAGGGGGGGTTGGGAACACCTCAGAGAAGGGCACCACTAAGGGGACAGCGTGCTGCAGCCACTCCCTTGGGCAGAGTGTGCCTCCTGTCAAGTCACGGAGGATTCCTGCTTGTGTCTCTGGAGTGACAGCAGTGTGTCTGGAGAGGGCAGACAAAGCAGGGGAGAGTTTTCTCAAAGCAAGGTCTCTGCTCCAGAAGCATTTGTTGCTGTTGTGTCATTCCAGATGTGCTCTACAACGGTATTAAATAAGATGGCAGTAACAGGTTACAAGAAAGCACCCGTTTAAAAAGGAGATGCCAACTTGCTGAGAAAAGAACTGACCCTTATCCTCATTCAGCAATCACCTCATTTGTCTTTTTCCTAACTTCTGTGTTACTTTACTTTTGCCTTTACCTCTGCTAGCAATGCACTAACTTTTAAATACAATTAAAGGGGACAAAATCATCCAAGCAAAAGAAAGCTGTTTATTAGTAACGATTCAACTGAGCTGGGCGTGTCTCCCTCTCCCCGGAGACGAACAAAGACACCCTCCAGCAAAATGGCAATCTTTCTATACCCTTTATACCTGCCTGGGGCGGCCCCCGGCCCCTTTCCCGTTGGACGGTACTCGGGAACTTCCATTCGCTCTGACCACCAACCTTTCTGTCCCCTCCCCTCTCCTCCTACTTCCTTTTGGTCAGGTCTTCAACCACGTCCTTCTCCCAGCTCACAGCAGCATGCAACAGACCAACCTGAAAAAATCCAAACCACAAACAACACACAGAACCAACAACTTTCATTCTTTAACTTAATAACTGTTACAAATGGCAGGAGACACAGTTTCCTCCTTTAAATGCCTTTATTAATAAGCAGGGGTCTTCAGGAGTGGCCTACGCCGCTGCTGCTGCTGCTGCTGCTCCCTTTCGTCCACACCGCTGAGAAGGAGGTGCAATCCACTGTGCTGCCTGCGCTGCAGAGCGGGACTTGTCGGCTCACGGCAATTCCAAAGAACTCCTCTTGGCTTCTAGAGTCCAGGGGTCTCTCGCTCTTTAAGTCCTTTGGAAGTTATGGTGAGATAGAAGAGCTTGTCTATGAATACCCTCGGCATAAATACCCTTGGGTATGGTCAGTCCAGTGCTGTCCTTGGCAGATTTAAATTTTGAGTTGGCTCGTTTCGGCCAGGGGCTCTTGGTGTTGATATGGTCCCATCATGCAGCTGGGCTCTTTCAATTTCCATAAGGGTGGCAGCAGCAGCCTGACTGACAGGCCGGTTGTCAGCAGGAAGGAGGAAGAGGATCCGACAGGTAGTAGGAAGTGGAGCAAGCAGGGAACGAGCCAGTGGGACAGGCTGGGTGCAGGCAGGTAGAGCAGCAGCAGAAATGGAGAGCAGTGATGCCAGGGAGCAGCAACGGCTTGACCCGACGGAAAGGCGACGGAATCAGGTAAGTGGGATTTTGGGGTAAGGGATACAGAGTGGACAAAACTGCTAAACAGCATTATAACTCTTGAACTGATTTTAACTAAACATTCCAACTCTATAGCCAACAACTTATAACTCCATAACAATTCTCATCCATCACAATAACCTTTTGACATTGTTCAGCAAAATATCACCTCATCTCTCACACCTCCTCTGGTACTGTTCTCTTCTTACTGATGTCTAAGTTCTAGATGAAAAAAAGATATTTGCAGTTGTGTGGGCCTCAGTTTCCCTGTCTCAGAACAACGGACATCCCAAAATTGTTTCCCATGGAGTCTGATGTAAATTTATGGGTTTTACTTCCTCCGTGAGTCCTCAGTCAGTGCCCCAGAGCTCTGTGACCTCATGGGCACAGGGCAGTGCTTAAGGTAAGTGCTGCCTGGCATTCTGGAGAAGGAAACCCGGAGAAATAGGTGCCAAAAGAGCAGCTTGGCTTGAGCCTGCTCTCTGTGGCCCTGCAGCTCTTGATCAGCTGAGAGCAGAGGTGGGTGAGCTACTGTTTCCCTAGTGTGGCCTGGGCAGAGGTGCTCGCCATGAGTCTGTACTTCAGTGGGGATCAGTGTAAGATTCTCCTTCATGAACCTTCCTCCCAGCAGCTGAACGTCTCCCTGCTCTCTCTTGCCTCTCCAGCTGTCATCAACTCCCCGGAAAAAGAGATCGTTTCGCGTTTCCCCACCAGAGGTGGTATTTCAGAACTTTGTCGTTCATGAGGTCTATGAAATGGTGGTGTCTCTCATGAATAAGGGCGAGGTAAGTGCTGGGACATGGAGTGTTAACACTGTGCTGGAAGAGTGGTGTAATTCCCATAGTGTACAGCAAAGCAAGTTATCTGCTGCAGCACATCCAGAAGAAAATGTCTCAGCATCTTGTTCTGCACGATGGTGGAAATCTTCCTGTGCTGGGAACTCTCCCCTGATTTTGCCCATGGGCTGACAGTATCTATCCCAAAGGAGTTTCCTTCTTTTGAAAGCTCTGATTGATAGGAATGTTGAGGGTTGTACAGTTCTTACCTGCTCTCATGCTTTGCTTGAGTCTATACCACATCTTGTGTCTCCTTGGTTAATCTTGGTTCCTGGTAGGAATTTCTGCCTCTCTCAGCCTGTTTGGCTCCCTTTGTGCAGCTCACAGTCAAAGCTCAGGGGCTGAGTCGTCTACGCTTTCTGCTGGAATCACTATCATTAGTGGCACTGGCACGGCAGGAAATGTTCTGAAACAGCCCTGGAATCAGATTGATGTAGCAGAAGCAGTAGGAGGCCTTTAGGTGCCACTTCAGGCTCCTGCTAAGCTTCATCCAGCTCTGCTCAGGTTTTCCAAAAGCAGCATGGTGCTCTGCTTTCCCTTTGGAGAACCACAGCACATCCAAAGCCATGTGCTCCTGTTTTGCAGTTTCCCAAGAGAGCTGAGAGGGAAAAAGTTGAAAAACGTCAGCAGTCGTGTTGGACTCTAAAGGGGAAAACTGAGACCATTTGAATTTCAGTCAGGGAAACATTTTCTTAAATGAGGCTTGTGCCAAGAGTGGGCTGGTGGGAAGAGACAGGAAGGACTCAAAATCATCTGGTTTAGACTTTTTGAGAGCATTTTGGTGCTCAGGGGTTGATATCTATGTGTTGAAAATGCATGTTTGCTGTGTCTGTGTATCCCAGAGAGCAGAACTTGGCCTGCTGGCTGCAAGCGGGAATGCCCAGCAGCCCAGCTTGCCTGCACAGGCAGCAAGAACCCCTGGAGAGCCAAGGTTGGCTTTTAATACTGAAACCACACTGTGAGTCAGTGCTGGTCATGTTTTGAAATATTCCCCCCGCAGGCCCGGCCCCCCTCCCCGGGGCTAGCTCTGGAGAGGCTTTGGAGGAATATCTCCGAAGGGACAGGACAAAAGATTTCAAAAGAGGTTCTTACCCCCAGATTATTCCAAGTCGTTTATTCCTCAAAGGGGTCCAGGGGCCGAAAGAGAGAGAACAAAGAAATCCAGGGGTCTTATCTAGTCTCCTATTTTGGGAGGGTCCTGGCATTCAGCCAATTAGGTGTGGACATGTAGGGAGGAAATTCCAGAAGGGTCAAAAGGCGAGAGACCATTCCCCTAAAGAATTGCAAGGTTTCTCCAGGAGGAAAATGCCTTTGAAGCCCGCAGTCAACAGGCACAACCTGTCTGTGTTTCCATCACTTTCGGGGAGGTGATTGCTGTAATCAGTTGATGATTCTTCCTTGCTGCTTTACTGGCGCTTTAAATTCTCTTTGTCATCTCCCTTTTTTAGGGATTGCTGTGTTCCTTCTTTTGCTTTTCAGGTTTGCATTTGTTCCCAGTAAGGCCACAGTGTTTGGTCTCCTCTCTTGCTGCTCTGCCTGCATGACTGTATCCCCCAGAACTGCCCTATCCAAAGCTGACCTGCTAGAAAGGAATTTCTTCCTCCCCGCAGGAGAATGTGCTGTTATGCTTTCAGGTAGCCCATTCCCTCCGTGGAACACGACTGCATAGCTGTGTGCAGGCAGAAATCAGCAGGTTTTTGGCCCTGTTGAATATGCAGATGATTTGGTTCAGGTGCTCTTGTCTCCATCCTGCCGGTGCTGACCTGCTCGGCCCTTCCTTCCCACCAGGCACTGCCCTACTGCCCCTGGCCAAAATGCTGGAGCCAGACAGAAGGGATTCAAGTTCACCCTTGGGAATTCTGTGCCTGTACCTCCACAGCAGAAAGGGCTTTGGAAAAGGGGTCAAGGAAGGACGTCACCAGGGCATGGACAGGTCTCCTCTTGTCCTGTTTCCTCAAGTGGCAAAATCATGGTTCCATGTCTTTCCTGCAGAATCTTCAGGGGGTGCAGGTCTCCATGGAGAGCTCACCTTACTTCCAGCTGGCGGGCCCCAGTGATGCATGCCGTGCCGTGCCAGGAGGCGCCATTACCGATGTGCGCGTCCACTTCACTCCTGACGAGAACAAGGTGAGACTGGAGGAGCCAAAACACAGAATTATCTCCAAAGCCATTGTTGTCCCTGCACTCTGGGTACAGCCCATGCTGTGAGCTTGGCTCCAGGCCGTGGGCAGGCAGCCTGCAGCCAGTCCCAGCTTGGCATGTGCTGTCAGGCCCTGCACCCAGGCCTGACAGGCCCTGCTTCCCCTCGCTGCACATTCCTCTGAGCATTCCCAAGGGAAGAAAGATGCCCAGGGAACAGTAGGCAAACGGTAGAGGGGTGTTGATAGATGTCTGGCCATCTCTAGGTATAGTGGAAGGGGTTTCATTATTCTGCAAAGTACTAGAGGAACAAAGAGGTCAGAGAGCTTTCCGCCTTCCTGACGGGCAACAGCTTCCCTGCCTCACCCGGGGCTGGAGCAAGGACGGTGCTTTTTCACACCCTCTGTTCTCCAGCCTTGCGGCTGTGCTGTCCCAGAGCACAGCTGACCATGATACGGCTGCAAGGCCAGGGCAGAGGATGTGCTGTGCCCGTGGGCCCAGCCTGGCACAGGCACACTGAGCTCTAGGTGCCCTTAGTCAGCAGGAGCTTGGTGAGCTGCAGGGGACTTGGACACCTGCCTGAAAGAGCTCGTGTAGGGCAGGTACAGCCTGCAGGCAGGCAGACCTGTGGGCCCAGAGCCGGTGGCAGCGACACTGCTGCGGCTCTGTCTTCATGCCTGTCACTGTGGCTGCTCTGTCAGCTGGCGCCCATTCCATGCCAATTGTGCTTTTGCGTGATAGTTTGAACACCAGTGCCGAGGCCCTGGCAAGTCTGCTCTCAGCGCTGTGATCTGGAGGCTCGTTCATACAGAGGGGTTTAGGACATGGCATGGAAGGGAGGAGGCCTTGCAGGGAAACAAAGAGAGGCTCTTTGCAACAGCATCCTGCTACCTCTTAGCACTGTTCTTCTCGTGACTTGGTTGGAGAGGCAAAGTTAGAGGGGAGTTCTGAGCAAACAGATATTTCTACACCAGGCCAGAGGTCCAGGATCTCTTTGGGTGCAGCTGTTCTCTCAGTTTCCTTTTGCTGCTTAGATTCAGTTTAACACTTTGTCCTATTCTCAATCAGTGGGAATATAGTAACCTAAGGAGGAATGTCCTGTGTTCCCTAGCTCCATGTTCCTTAGAAGGGACTTAGGAATTATTTAACATCATTAAAATTGAGAGTAAAAATTATGGTGGCCCTGGGCACTTGTCTGTATGACCCAAGTGACACAAGAGCTTAATGCCACTGAGATAGGTTTTGCAAAGTGCACTGCTGCCTTTAAAATGTGAGATATTAGTAGAACTTATTGTTCATTTGGGGGTGGAATAGGTAAATTGATACCCTTGAAGGGATATAGGAAATGGCTTTTCTTCTGCCATGGAGATGGCACCAAATGACCTGTGCTGAGACAGTTTCTTTTCCTGCAGGTTTATTCCCATGAGCTCGTCTGCGTCAGTGGAGAGGAAAGGATAGTTGTGCCAATTCGGGCCATCCCTGCCCGAGCTATCCTGGACTTCCCAGACGAGCTGGACTTCTCAAAGTGTCCAGTCAAGGGCAGCACCCGCAAGAGTCTGCTGATTCAGAATTGTGGTAGTGTGGCAGCTCATTACCAGCTGAGCACCGAGAGGTGAGGCAGCTCATCTGTCCTTGTGCAAAACACCTTTGGGGGATAACAGAGTTGGGAAAGAACAACAAAAGGAACCAGAGCATGGGAGCTGCTGCCCTGCGTCGCCGGCTGGAAATGGGCAGGATGGATGGCATCTGCTCTTGCTTTCAGTGTTCTTAGCAGGATGCAGCCTTTGAGCTTTCTCTGCCCCAGATTTCCTGGGGGGTGCTGGAACATGTTAGTTGCTGGCTTGCGCCCTCCTGAGCACAAGCAGCTTCTGAAATGGGTACTCACCACTGTCAGCCAAACAGACCCATTCTCTGGGAGGACACAGGCACATGGCTTTCCAGTGGTGCCTGCATCAGATGCCCAACATGAGCTGTGTTGCAGGCAGCCGGTGCAGTTCCTGTTACTTAAAGCTGATCTGATTTCCCTTGTCAGCTGAGGGCATCAGTCCCCTCTTCTGTTCCACGATGAACCTTTGAAAGCCGGTTTAAAATTTCAAACACGTGCTTTAAATCTCTGAATAAGGTCGTGCCCCCTTTCATTGAGATCTCATTTTACATATTCTGAAGTTCCTGTGTTTCTGCTGTTTTTTCATTTTGGTTTGTGTTAAATGTTTGCCAAAAGATCATGAATTCTTCATTGGGAACTTTCATAAATGTCAAGCTCCTCCAAGGCCTATCAATACACCACATGCCCATAGGCATAGGCACAGGTGTATTAGAAACATGAGACATTTAGTGACTATGTGAAAAGCAATTGGGCTGATTTAGAAGATAAAAGTATAGAATAACTTTCTCTAGAGGGGACCTCTGGAAATTGTCCGAGCAAATACGCTGCTCAAAGCAAGACCAGTGTCCGGGGATTGCAAGGGGCCATTGGGAGATCTGGAGTTGTCTTTAGATGCCATACAAGGAAACAAACATACAAATGGACTAGTTAAAAAGCCGAAGAAGACCTATTAAAACCCCTCCATGACCTTATCTTTTCTGCCTGTCGGGTGCAGTAGTGATTCATTGAAAGGGTAGATCTAACAGGATGAGAACTATCTTAAGGAACAGCTGACAATTAACTCACTATATTGCTCTAATCAAGCCATAAAAGGCCAAAATTTATCCTGCCAGCCCCATCTCTTGGCAGTGGTTTTCATTTGGTTATTATAGCGTCAGGGATGTCTCCTTCACAGTCCTTCTTATCTGTGGGCTCAGGGAACAGCTTAGTGATGTTGACTGAAATTCAGAGGAGTTAAGTTTAACTGTAGAGCTTGTGTCCTTGGGTCTTGGGGAGCCAGGTCTATATGAGAGATGACTGCTACAGCAGGAACAGGGGAGTCTGGTGGGTACAGCCTGGGGTGGGATGTAGGAGATGCAAGGGCTGATTTGCACTCAGTTTTTCAGCCCTGACAACTGAAACTTGGCTGGATCCTCTTCTCCTGGTAATTTGAAAATAAGAAGATATCTTCTTTCTCACGCAACCCCTGAGGTCACTCCCAGGAGTGTTATTCACATCCTGCCATCTGAGGGCAGGAGTATGTAACATGGGGCAGGAGTGGGAAGGGAAGGGAAGGGAAGGGAAGGGAAGGGAAGGGAAGGGAAGGGAAGGGAAGGGAAGGGAAGGGAAGGGAAGGGAAGGGAAGGGAAGGGAAGGGAAGGGAAGGGAAGGGAAGGGAAGGGAAGGGAAGGGAAGGGAAGGGAAGGGAAGGGAAGGGAAGGGAAGGGAAGGGAAGGGAAGGGAAGGGAAGGGAAGGGAAGGGAAGGGAAGGGAAGGGAAGGGGAGTGCTGAAGTGTGGCCAGGGACTCCCTTAACTGGCAGCTTCTCTTTCTGGCAAAATTCCTGACAAAACAATAAGAAAAAAATCCTGTGCCTTGCCCACACCAGGCACCGATCCCCCAAGCCCCAGCAGAGACCTGCAGCAGTGCTGGCTCACCCTCGGGGCAGATGTGGGAGCTCGTACAGTAATCGGGCTCCGGGGCTGCTGGGGCCTTGTCTTTCCTCCTCTCTCCCCAAAGTCTCACATCCAGCACATAAACATTGCTGGCCCAAGGCTTCTCCATCAGCCACTAGTGATGTTCTCACTAGTGGTAATGGAGCAGGTCAGGCCCATAACTGCAGCAATAGGTCCTTAGTGAGCAGAACCTGAAGCAAGTTCATCAGCTGTCACTACTGACATGAATGAAATTCAGCTTGCCAGATGTTCTCTATATTTTTGTGTGTGATAAGTTCATCACCAAACTCCCCAGAACACCCTTTCTGTGCACAGATTGACCACCAGCAAAGCACTGAGGAACTTTTGTTTCCTCAGTGGGGCTGTGGAAGAGCACAAAGCCCAGCAACTTCTGGGCAGAAGCACATTTCACCTGAGCTGTCCCTGAGCATCAAAGCACGGAGTCTTGTGTTTGTCAGGCAAGAACTGTTCACCTGGTGACCAATCCTAATTGCTCCTGTTACATCCAAAGTGCACCAAGACATTTGCGTAATTATTTCCAACACATTGCGCAGAGTTTGTCTGGTGAGCCAAGCAAACAGTTACCAGCCTGGATGACAACCCAGGGCCCCAGACTGCACTGCTGGTAAATACACAAAACCCTCCTGTTCTGCCTCCTCGATGTGCTCCTGCTAATGGTGCTTCATATGGCTGGGATTGGATCCTTCAGATTGTAAATGGCATCCTCCTTTTGGGTCTTGTTTCCATGTCACTGTATTGCTCTAATCTGCATTTGCACTCTTTCAGAGTTTTGATTGCTCCTTTTTGTAGAGCAGCTTTCATTGAAATGCTGACAAAATGTGCTAATTCAGGATCTTTTCAAGGTAAAATAAACCAAAGAGCCACGCTGCAAATTCAACAGTAGTTATTCCGTGGTCTTCAAGAGAAAGTTCCTTCTCCCTGTCTGATTCCTAGGCTGTAATCTCACAAGAGAGATAGTGCCCTAACATTTGCATCTCTTGAGAGGAAGTTTATAGGTAGCAGGAAATGAGAAATTCCTGAGGCAGTCAGCGTCAAGTTATGCATGCAGATAGCTCTTAACTCTCTCTGTGCTTTTCACAAACCATTCTCTGATGGGATTGCTGGCAGTCAGAAGGCTGGATGCAGAGTATGGGGGAGATTAGGTCGTTTTATCCCACAGGATCTTCTGAGGGCTGGATCTCCTCAGAAGTGGGTCAGTAGCTGTTTCTGATCCTGGCTGTTCTGTCTGTCTTGGCCGTAGTTTGTTTGCTCCCTGCTTGCCCAAGTGAGCTGAAGTGACCTGCACTGCAGAAAGAATGTCATGGCCAGAATTCCCCCCAAGTCCTGATCCTCTCTTTGTGTTGCAGTCCTTTCTCCGTGGTTCCAGCCGAAGGAATTCTGGGCCCTGGTCACACCATGCAGGTGACAGTGGGATTTCACCCGCTGACGTGCGGTGACCATTTCGGGTCCCTGGTGGCGCGCTGCATAGGTGAGTGCTGGGCAACGCATGGGACACAGGACAGTTCTCCACCATCACTCCCTGTTCATCCCCCTCAATTCCCTCTAGATGTACCTCCTCTGTTCCAGCTCTGCCCCAAAGAAAACTGAAATAGCTGGTGTTTAAATGGTTGAAAAAGTGGATCCCCTCTAACAGGGCTGAGATTTTTGGAATTCTGTTTTGCTGGGTGTTGCAGAGTGGAGGAAGGAGGAACCCTGATTCTCCACTACTGTGTGGCTACGCCTGGGTGAAGTTTTATTTTACTCCTGGGCAGTGCTGTATGTGAGCTGCGAGGTCTCCATCAGACTCTCTCCAATGCAGTGTATTTCTTGCACACCTCTGTCCTGTATGCCGCTTCTCCACTGGCTTGTCACAGACCCTTTTACTATGTTGCCCTCTACACATCCATGCAGTTTTTGCCTAATAACATCTTCAGGCCCTCAAGTTCCTGTATGGTGACAAATCAAGACAAATTTTTCCTCGTCCCCATTTCCCAGGCCGTTCATGCTGTTGCAAACCTCTCACATCTCCCATTTGATTTCTAGACTGAGGAATCCCATTCAGACTTCATATAGAAGCTGCTCTGTACTTATTAATCTTTCCTTGTCCTTTTGTATTTAACCTGAAGTGCTCCATCTTGGTTTTTGAGATCAGGACAATATGAAATATTTCAAGACTGATGGGGCTGTGGGTTTGGACAGGAAGATGACGATGATGATGATTTTTATGGTGTTCATTTTGTAGTGGTTTGTCATATTGCAAAGCCAGGCTGGTTGTGTTTCCTCTCCTGTGTCCCCTCCTGCTGTGGGCTGTCACTTCACCTGTTCCTCTGGGTCTCCTTTTTCTGCCCACATGCCCCCAGGCGTATTTGCTTGTCAGCAACAAGGGATCCAAGGGATCAGGAGGGGCAGGAGTCTCGTGGGATGCGCAGGGGAGACCTCGGCAAGCCAGGATTGACCAGGGCTCCTCAGTGTCACCTGAAGGACTTTGATGCAGAAATCCCAGTGGTCTGAGTGGGTCACCTGAGCACATCTGACAAATCCCACTGTACATACTGTCACCTTGGGGCCAAATCTCTACAAACACCTTGGAAATAAGGTGGTTAAGGAGGTGCCCAGGACATCCTCACGCAGTACACACAGAGCTGTCAGGACGTGATAAATGTACTGATCCATGGAACTGCTAATACATTTAAAAGCTATGACACTTTCTTCCGTGACCTGTGGTTTGCTTTGTTCCTTGTGCTTCCATCAGCAACTGAGCTAGCTGAGCAAAGACTCTGCTTTGTTCCAGGTGAAGAAAGTTTCTTCACATTCCTTCGCGCAGAAGCTGCAGATGTCAACATTGGATTGAGCACATATTCCATGAAGGTTGAGAAGACTTTCATCACCACATCAAGCCACACAAGCATGTTCATCAGAAACAGGAGTAACATCACAGCCCACTTCCAGTGGAAGATGTTTCCTACTGAGGAAGCCGACAATGAAGAGAAGAGGAGGTTGGTTTGAAAGATACGTTTCAGTGAGATACATGGCCCAAGACTGAAACTAATGCATGGCCTCAGGGGGGTGTTGGTGATTTTGAATGGTTTAGGCCAAGTAAACCATCCCTGGCATTAGGGTGTGTGTCCCTGGGCTGCAGGAGCTCAGCACAGCATTCCAGTTCCATTTATACTCCAACCAAGGATGGCATTTTGGGAAGGAAAGGTTGATTGCAATGACTGGATTTCCTCAAGTTCTAATTGGGCTTTTGCCTCCCTAATCTTCTTCCTACATGACCTGGCAACATCCTTAAACGTTTCCTGAGTTGCCAGCCCCTCTTTGCAAAGGCAATACGCCCTCTTTTTTCCCCTTAGTTCCTTCCAAATCTCCTTGCCCATCCAGGCTCGTTGTCTTCCCTGTCAGCTCATCTTTCAGCACACAGGGACAGTCTGTTCCTGTGCCTTCAAGACTTCTTTCTTGAAGTATGTCCATCCTTCCTGGACCCCTTTGTTTGTAAAGGCTGCTCCCCAAGGTCCTCTCCAAAACAGTCTCTTGAACAGGCCGAAGGCTGCCTTCCAGAAGACCAGAGTGGAAGTTTTGTTGATGCCCCTCCTTGTTTCACTGAATGTTGAAAACTCTGTTATTTCACAGTCACTGTACCCCCAGACAGTGGTGAACAGATGAAGTTCTTTTAGTTCTTAGGGAATCTCCTGGTGATATCCAGTACCTGGATCCCAGGGAGGCAGCAGGCTTCCCTGTGGAACGGATCCGCTCGATATACAGGGCCCTCATTTCCCCTTAGAAGGGATTCACTTACTACCACTACCCTTCTTTTCTTCGTAATACTTTTTTCCAATTACATTTATTTTCATGCCAGTTTGTGTCCTAGCCTGTCACCAGGACATTTTGTTTTTCCTTACTTCCAGTCTTAGGGATGGTGTTAGCTCTAAGGCCTACTCTCCTGCTGTCAGAGATGCTTTTGAGATCTCAGAGCAGAGAGGACTTTTTTTTATGAGAGGAGCTAGTGCAGGATCCTTTCCCTCTCTGGCCATTCTACTACCATGCACTGGGATGGGACCCAAAAAGCTCTGGATCCTGAAAAGATGATCTCTCCAGGAGTTTGCTGTCTGTCTCCTGCACCAAGAAGTCCCTTCCCCTCTCACAGCCTCTGTTTTCATGCATATAAAACCTTGGATGTCACTGAAGGGATGCGGTGCCTGAATTCATCAATTTCCTTTGGAAGTGCTCTGGGATGCTCTTGTGAAAGGCAGAGTAGGGAACAGGGCAGGTCCAAAATGGAAGAAACAAAGAGCGATGCTGGTAACACGTAACCACAACCCAGCTTCGTCTCCCTTTCCCAGGGAAGTCCTGCAGTGGGTGCTCCGTGATCTTTATCTGCTTCCCCTGAGCAGCTCAGTGGTAGGAAAAGCCAGCTGAGGTGGCTGGTGGATTCTCCCTCAGTTTTGGCAGAGGCTTTGAGGCAGGAGATTCTCTTGAGGGATGCTGGCTTTCCAAAGCTCTCCTGAGCTTGCAAGTGTGGAGTAAAGCTACCTGCTGAGCTAGTGCACAACAAGTTATCTTCTGATCCGATTGGGACCCTCGTGGCTTGGGGTCAGCCCTTGCTGGGGAGCTGCCGCTCCTCCCCAAGTGCTTTGCTCTCCCGCACTTCCGCTTCATCTGCAAATATGCGGCTCATTAAATGACCTGCTGGCTTTGTCTCTCCCTGCGGCTGCAGGCAGTGTGATTTGCTGGAGCCACCACCAAAGGTCTGGATGGAAGACTTCATGGAGGAGAAAAAATAAAGAAGGTGAAGGGCTTTTGTGAAAATTGCACCGCCCTCCTGAGCCAAAAGGTCCAGGAGGAGAAGGCAAAGGTGCAAGAAGACCCCCTGCTGTTCTCCAATGACTTTTGTTTTCATTGAGCCAATGGTAAGTGATAGCTGAGAACCTCATTTTCCTCCTCTTCCTTCTCTTCCTTCTCTTTCTCCTTGTCCTCCTCCTCTTCCTTCTCCTCCTTCTCCTCCTTCTCCTCCTCCTCCTCTTCCTCCTCCTCCTCCTCCTCCTCTTCCTTCTCCTCCTCCTCCTCCTCTTCCTCCTCCAGCCCACCCTACCCCCGCCCCTTCCCCCGGGTGCGGTCACTCAGCAGATCCTCAGCTGGCTCGCTGTGCTCAGAGGGAGGACATGGAGTTTCTGGTGCGGCTGCAGAGCTCACTGCTGAAAGTATTTCTGCCCTGCAGGCTCAAGGCAGGGCTGGGAGCCTGACAAAGCTGAGCTCTGCTGCCAGGGCTCGAGCTCAGGGCACTCCGTGTCCTTGAAGTGTCCACAGGGAGCAGTTTTTGTAGGTAGGGGCTCCCCCGACACGTGCTGCTGCGTGGGGTTCAGCGGAGGGTGTTGGAGCAGTGCCAGTTCACGGATTGACCTGAAGCATGCAAGGGTTCGCTGGGAAAAGGAGGCCAAATTCAGCCCAAGGTTAATCGTAGAAATGCCTGTCCCTTCCTCTAACCACGACTCGCACTGTTTGTGAGTCTCCCAGTGTCATCTGTGAGCCTGGACACAAGGGTGGGAGGTTATAATGGGCATTTTGAGTTCTCTTGCACACGGGGACAGTAAACCTTTTCTTTTTCTGTTTATGCAAGCAAACGCCCATGTCCTCCCATCAGCCAGAGCCCTGATTCTGAGTATTGGCATTGTGAGAGATGATGAATGCCTGGTGTCTGCACAGTGCAAAATCCCTTCTCATCCTGGAGTAAATCCTAGAATAATCCCAACCTCTGCTTTCTTTGAAAAAAGGTTAAACTAATATTTTTCTTTCCAAGGAAGGGGATCGTGTTCTTGGTTACTCCTATGGCCCGTCTAAGGCCAAGAGCCACCAGTGCACAATGGCAGTTAGGTACCACTGTAGCTGACTGCAGCATGATGTGACCAGGAGCTTGTGTCAGAGCAGCAGGAACATTGTGGAGAGTGGGGGCTGATCAGCTGAGCATTGAGAGCGCCCAGTGGTGTGTTGAGCTGGGTTTAGAGTGTTTCCTTGGGCTCCTTATGTTGTTCACTCATCACTGATGCTCTAAAGAAAGGCTTAGAGGAGTGGTTGAAAACAAGAAGTGTGAAGTTTGAAGATAAATCTTTTTCTGTCTCTTTCTGTTTCAGGAGGGAGAGATTGGGCCACGTTGTTCGGCTGAAATCAAGGTGACCTTTAAACCCCTGGAAGCACTGGAGTATCAGAGTGTGGCCTACTGTGACATCTCAGGTACAGCTCCTTTCCCCTGCTTCTCTCACCCACAGTGAAGCCATGGAGCAAGCCTGAGCCCACTGGGCTCCCATGTAACTGCTGGGAAGAGTTCCTGGTCAGCAGGGCAGTGCTGGCACATCCCCAGTGTCCCTGCAGCTTCCAGGGAGTCTCCCATGCAAGGCCAGGGCTCGGAACACCTGTGTCTGGATTGCTGATCCCAGAACAACCCAGGCAGTGCAGGGAGATCTTTTCATGGCACGGCTTTGCCAGCATTTCCTCAAAGGCCAAGCAGCTACAGAGCAGAACAGCTTTAGTGAACAAGCACTAAGCCCCTCTAGACCACTGGCCTCCAGGATGGGTCCATTTGACATGGATCCACCATCAGGCAGTCGCAGCTGAGTTAGAAATGTGCTCCCTGAGCCTGGATCACCTCCAGACACCACCAGGCCAGCGGAGGCGGAGCCCCGCTGAGCCCAGGGTGTTGGTAGAAGGACCACCCTTGGCCAGCACCTGCTTCTCTCCCTGTGTGGGAATTGTCACCTTGCAGCTCTCAGTCTGTGCAAACAGAACACAGTGCCGAGTGTCAGAAGTGGAGGACAGCAGTCCTGTGCTGCTGGGCCAGGTGGTTTGGCAGTTGTTGCCTGGCAGTTTGCCAGGTAGCAATTGCCAAAGTCTTCGTGAGCTTTGTGCCTTCAATGAATGGATTTCAAAGCTCCTCTAAGTGCATGGGGAGGAAACCCTAGAGTCATAGTATGTTAAGGATGGAACGGACCTCAAAGACTGTCTAGTGCCAAGGCCCCTGCCATGGGCAGGGACACCTCCCACTAGACCAGGTAGCTCCAAGCCCCATCCAGCCTGGCTTTGAACACTTTCAGGGCTGGAACCTCCACAACTCCCCTGGGGAACCTACTCCAGTGTCTCACCACCTCACAGTAAAAAAATTCTTCTCAATATCTAACCTAAATTTCCTTTCTTTCAATTTATACCTGTCACTCCTTGGCCTGTCGCTACAGGACACCAGAGATGTTTTAAACTCAGCAAACTGGTGGCTAAAATTGGAAACCAGCCCAAGGAATGGGTTAGAAATTGCAAGTCAGCCCCAGGGGATATCTCCTGAGGGAAGAGAAGGGTCCATATCTTCTGCTGCAGCATCAAGAGCTGGTTGCATGCAGCTCAGAATCAGGGTCTAGCATTGAGGCAGCCTGGAAAATCCAGTAGAACAGAGGGAATTATTGTACTGAAATGGACATCTCTCCCCAGGCCGTGAGAGCAGGCTGGCCCTGCGCCTCAGAGGGGAAGGCCGCGGACCCTTGGTTGAACTCAGCTGTGATACCCTGAACCTTGGGGAAGTTTTTGTCAAAACCGCCCACACCCATGAGGTGAGCACCAGGGGTTGGGATGGATCCTGATGGCTCCTGAGGCAGCAGCAAGCCTGGTGGACCTGTGGAATTCCTGGCAACCTGGGCAGTTGTGAGCAGGGAATAGCTGATGTACTGGTCAAATCTGGGCGGGGGGGGGAAGGGGGTGTTCCAGAAAAATGTGTCTGTTGTTCATGAAGCCCCAGTCCCTTCTTTTGGGCAGCCTTCCATAGGGATCAGCTGGGAGGCTTCCTGCAAAACAACCCCTTTTGACCCAACGCTGGGTCAAAAAGCTGTTCAGAGGCTTTTGTGGCAGCACCAGACACAAGGCACCTTTGTACTGGGCTGTTCGGAAGCAGCTGGGACAAGCTGGCTACATTTGAGCTTCAGTCCACCGCAAACAATTTTTAGTCAAGTGTCTCCTGCTCATTCCTGGAAGTCACAGGAAAGCCATCCAGCCTCCTGGCTCAGTGCAGGCCCTTGCAAAGGGCTTGAGGATTCTTTCCCTTGCTGTCCAATCCCTCACCACACTTCAGGCTTGGTGCATCTCTGGCTCTACAAAGAGAAAAGTGTTCCTGGGAATAAAGCAAAAGATTTTTCTACCTATTTGCCTCCCCCCTGTTGGGGGTCAAGTTTGCAAAAAAAAAGAGAGAGCAACTGAAAGAGGCAGAAAACGAGGCACTACATCATGCCAGACACTTTCAGAAGTTTGGTTGTGGAAGAGAAAGACACGTTGAGTTTTCTTACCAAAAGATGGCGCTGTCTGTACATTTTGATGTTGATGCCTCCTTCTCAGTGTATTGTTTTCACGATATGGGAAAAGGTAAATGCGTAGATACGGTACTGCTGGAGCTGTGCTGACTGGGGCAGCAGCAGCTCTGTGGTGATTCACTACGCAGCTGCAATCACCCCACGTTGCTCTCAGGGCCAGGTCTGAATGAGCTTGGTGCTACTGACCAGAGGTGGACTGCTCTGTGTCCGTGGGGTAACCCCAGGGTGACTCCAGTTATGTGGAGTTATGTGAGCTTCGCATGAAAACCCAAAGGCAGAACTTGTCCTGTTGTATTTTTTTGACTTCTGCCGTCCAGCAGCACAAAGCATCTTCTGCCTTTTCTGGGTGTTAATTGCGCCATTAGAAAATGACTCCCAGGAAGGGAAGATTTCACGTGTACTTGCATTTTGTTTTCTTGCTGCTGCAGGTGAAACTGATGAACAAAGGAGTTCTTGATGCTCCCTTCACCTATATCCCTTCAAACACGGAAGTGGACTGCTGCTTCAAGTTTGTACCCGAGGAGGGCCTCATTGCACCAGGTGGGATCCAGACTATTCAGATCTCCTTGGATGCCGCCGTGTTGGGGCGGTTTGAGGAACCATTCCAGTTCCGTGTGGCTGGATCTCCTACGCCTGTGATCCTGACCATCGAGTAAGGACTCTGGGAGCTTACTCTGGGTGGGCACATCTGTAGCTGTCTCTGGGACATCCCCCACCTACCTCATTTTGGGGTCGGGCAGAGAAAAAAGATGTTTCCTGAGGTCTTAATCTCTGCTCTGATCCTGGCATTGCCTTAGTGTGGGGGTGCCTGCTGCCCTGTGTGGTACCCGGGAGCTGGAATGACTCCTCCCTGCAGGGATGTCCCTCTGCCTTGGGCCATGGCAGGCAGTGGCATGGATCAGCTTTGGGCAGTAGCAGTGTTTTTAAAAACTTCTGTTAATAATCCATCCCAAACGGGCAGCAGCAGCCTCCCCTCACTTCTCATGGCCATGCATGGAGGCAGGCTGTGCTCCGAGCTCCTGTGCAGAGTGCTCTGCTACCTCCTTTCCACAGCCAGGAAAAGGCTGATGTGGGAGACAGGGAACTGTGCAGCAGGAACCGTCCCAAGGACATGGGCTTCATCCCATAATCCTGGCCCTGCAGAAGGGAGAAGGGGTGATGATGGGGGAGGCAGAGCTCAGTCCTCAGGACCACAGCAGCATGAGGGCTTGTCCCTGCTAGCCTGAGGCGTGTGCTGGTAGGATAACGTAGTGTAAGCAGGAAAGCTGATGCTGGCTGCTCTGGAGCTTTGGAGCTAGGCTGCTGCTGTTGGGAGGCACTGGATCAGGGCAATAAAGAAATGAAAGCAATCTGCAGTTGATTATACCAATAAGATAAGGGAGATGGATTAAAAAGAACATGAAACTTATTACTTAGCAGGAGAACAGTGTTGACTAGGTCTGCCCATAGTAGAGAAACAACTACACTGGCTTTGCTTTTGGAGAAAAAGTGCTGCTATTTTTATTTTGGAAATCAAGAGGGAACCTTTCACCATCAAATAATTGATTCTCCTCTGTCCCTCCCCCAAACTGGTCATGCGTGGGATGTTATTCCATAAGCAGCTTTCTCCTTGAGCAAGAGAAGGTGTCTCTTGTTGAGATGTGTAGAGCGGAGCCAGGGGCAGTCCTGTGAACACAGTAGAAGACACAGTTCACTGGTCCTTGACTTTTAACCAAAAGGCAGGGTGCGCATTGATTGGCGTCAACCATGAAATAAACTCGTGTTGGGCAGCTTCAAGTGCTGCCTTCAGTGGATGTTGGTGACTTTTAGTGCCTGTCTGCTGAGTTCAAGGCCAGGGGAGGAGGTGTGGTAGATTCAGGACACCCATGTTTGGTTGTTTAAGCTATTGCTCCTGGCTGTGCCAGCTGGTGCACTAGTGACAAGCTGGTCCTTTCCTCTAGGATTCATCTGTCTACTGTGTAGAACTGTTAATGCTCTTTTTGGAGGATGTTTGGGGCTCCCCTGGCTTCATGTCTCAAAACTCTGTCTGTAATGATTGTGTGGGTCAAAATCTCCTGAGAAAGCTCCTCCATGGGAAGACCAGTTACAGCCAAGTAGCAAAGCAGGGAACCTGTGGCTGGAAAGGCTGGTTACAGAAGTTTGTGGGGACACCTTTATGTCCATCCCATTACAGATGGGGAAACTGAGGCACGGAGACACATCTGGGTAGGTGTTCAGGGTCCCCCATGGGACCACCGGCAACTTGGGGGCTTTTCCTGCCTGCCCTGCGTCCAAAGCCCCATCAGTGGCTGTGGGCTGCTGGCCTCTTGGCTTTAGCTGCCTCCTGTGCACATGGACACTGTGCTGAGCACATGGTGGTGTGTTGATTTGAAACCCACGATGCCCCTGACACCAGGTTTTGTGCCCCCAAGCCACGACAGCCGGAGGCTTTGCAATTCCCTTTAACACAGCCATTTCCTCCTGTGTCCCTGTCATCGCAGGGGGTGTGTCGTTGGGCCGACTTTACACTTCGACACCGATGAGCTCGACTTCGGTGACATCTCCTTTGGTGAGTGTTCCCTGCGCTGGGACACAGCGGGAGGGATCTGTGTGCTCCAAAATGGAGCACTTGAACGTAAAAGCATCCAGCACTGCTCATGTTCTGCCACAACAGCCTCTTCAGGGTGTGAACTGCAGGTGCCTCAGGTAGCATTTTGCCGTTGTGGGATCAAATAGGAGCAAGTATTTTCTGGTGTCTCTGTCCTGGTTTAAAAGACAGATTCTGCCAAGGAAGGTGGCAATCTTCACGGAATGGAATGATGACCCTCCTCTCTCCAAATTACTATACCTTTGAAATTACAGGGCTTCCAGGCAAAAATATGGAAAAGGAATAGCAGTTCGTTACTAGAGTATATCCGGACAGCACAGACAACAACGCAATGCCAGAAGTTTCCAACCCACCGAGTCCTGTTTTCCCCTTTGGTGTGGTTATGATCACAGGCTGGAGGAGCGGTGGGCTCTGGCAGGGCAGTGATTTCCCTCCCAGCCGGCACGGGCAGGGAGGGAAGGAGGAAATCGCTGCTTTTGCAAACTACGGGCAGCAGGAGATGTGGGCACTGGCAATCGGGAGCAGGCAGAAGCGGGGACGGCGGGCAGGTTCGATCACGGTGCTGAGCCCGGCGTCAAGCGCACGACGTCCCGCAGCAGCACGCTGCCGACCTTCCCGAGCCCCGGCGGAAGGACGGAAAGGTCTGCCCCCTGCAAACCTCGGCTCCGACTTCACAACCGCCCGCGGCATCACGGCACAGCTCCCAAAGAGCCCCGGATGGAAAAGCCCACCCGCACAGCCGAGACCACCCCAAACCCCCTGTATTTCCCTTCCCAGACTGAGGCCAAAATTCACTACGAAACCTAAACTCATAACAATGAAGTTGTTGAACGTTTTAAGAAAACTAATTGCCTCTCCTGATCTGCTTCTTCGCCACCCTGCATCACCACTGAGGCATTTGTTAAGTTGCCTTTTGAATAAATGAAACAAGAAAGGCAACAGGTAGAAACGCATTCCTAAGGTCTCTTCAGCTGAAGGCAGCTGTTGTATCTTTGCTTCTTTTTAACTGTTGTTGACTGTTGTCTGCATGTGGTGACCTCAGTCTCATTTGAGGTTTTGACATCTGTGTTTGTCCCTTTTGTGCTTCTCTTGCCTCCCTGCTGGAGTCACTGCTGGAGCCGGCAGTGATTACTGTTGATGGGCACAGAGAAGCTCTGGGCTGCGCCTGCAGTTGTTTTTTTCCCCCACCTGTGTTCAAATGACTCTTGGTGAGCAGGCCTGGGGAGAAGTCTCCTCCCCACAGAGCTGGCCAGCCAGTCCACTGCAGAGCGGGTTGTGGCTGGTGTCCGGGCTCTGCAGGACATCCCCACCATGCGTGGCACTATCTCTGGCTTTCCAATATGGAAAGCAAATCTCAGAGTTAAGGTGGGGTAAACCCTTGCAGGCAGCAATCACAGTGAGTAGTATGGGTGCGATGTCCCCGCTTGTTGGATCAAGGCTCGGGTTTGCCTCCAGCTGAGTGGGCTCTGAGCTGTCACATGCCCAGTCTGTTTGGCCCAAACCAAAAGACGCCTTAAGAATTCTGCAGAGAGAAACTGCATTAGGGTGCTTTGCATCACGTTCTAGTTCCTGATTCCATCCTCACTTTCTTCTGCTGTAGCTTCTTCTCAATGGCGACTCACTCTTTATGTATCTTGAAAAGGGTAGGAGTGTTGGCAGACTTAACAGGGAATTTTACAGTTTGAATTTTCAGAGGAAATGCTTGGTCTGGGTGCACAGTCATCAGGGAGAAATAACTGGTGCTGGTTTGGGGCAGGTGAGGGAGCTTCTCCCCATCAGAAAGAGAGAAGCTTGCAGTGTTGAGCAGGGCTAAGAGCAGGCATTTTCAAGGCTGCAGTCTGGAATCAGTGTTAAAGGGAACTAAGTGACGACTAATTCCTCTTGCAGCTTCTCAGTAATCTGTAGTTCAGATAATAAAGAGCTAAACTCCAATCACGCTTTCATGCTACCAGGGTATTCCCACCAGGAGTCACGACATAACTGGTGCCTAAATGGATATTTGTGTCCTTTTCCTAGGCTTTCCCTACACCAAGACCTGTCGCCTCACTAACACCTCACGGGTGTCGGACGATGGCACTCAGCCTGCTGTTAGCAGCTTTGAGCAAATACTCAGCGACAGTGAGCCCTCCTGGAGGGAGGGAATTCATTTTTCTGTGAAGCCAAGGGAGTTTACACTGAACCCCAGCGAAAGGACCCTCCAATCCCAGGAACACCAGGATATCGAGGTATGGGAAGAGTCCAGCCACACACACTTCAGCAGCGGGTCTGAAGCTTCACGGGAGTGTGGGAGGGCTTTAGCTCTGATGCCAGCTCTGATCATCGTGTGAGCGAGGATCTGCACTGGCGTGGGGCCTCTGTGAGCTGGGTTACTCGGGACGTTCCTGAAGGAGCACTGATTTGTTTCCAAAATCACAAGCTGAAATCATGTACTGAATTACTGAAGGCATTTTGGTGTTTTTGAGAGCAATGTCTTTGATTGCAAGTGGGCAGAGGACGGACGAGGACCAAAGGTGGCTGTTAGAGAGATGTCATTATATAAAGCAGTTTGCTTTTCTTCTTGGTCTCATTTCTCCTGTCCTGGGGAGTAGAATGATTTGTGTTCACTGCAGGGATCTCCAGTGAAGGCAAAAAACTCTGCGGCCATGAACTGCCCAGCACCTGCTGGCCCACGCTTTGTCTTCAGCTTCCTGCTGTAAAGCTGAACTCATTCTGTTCAAGTCAGCAGATTTCCACTGCATTTATGTCATTGTAGTCAGATGAAAATTTGCCCCTTGATTTGAATACAGTGCTGCACAGAGCTTTAGTCTAATGTTTTAATTTAGCTGACCTATGCCCTGATAGCAAGGTGTGCTTAACAAATCTGGTATTTGCCAGAAGGCTTTTGTCACTCTTAGAGACTGTGCTCTACACGTGGAGCGGCAGAAGAATTAAGGCAAAATCCTCCCTTTTCTTACCACAAAAACTGGAGGACATCACACGTGAGTCATGAGCTTTTGTAAAGAAGAATTTACTGCTCTTCTCTTCCACCAGGTGACCCTGTGTTCCAACACTGTGACGGAATACAACCGGAAATTGCTGGTGGACCTGGAGTGGTTTGGCAAGGGAGTGGCATCACTGGTCATCAAGGCCAGGTACCAGCACTTCCCTGGCCTCCCCCAGCGCACTGCCTTGCACAGGATGTGCTGGCTGCAGCTCCCAAGGAGACGTGTTGTTTAATGACCTCATGTTCTGCCCAGCTGGACATGAGAACAGCAGTGCTTGAAAAGCAGCCTGTGGTGAAAAGCAGCCCTGCTGACAGCCCAGCGTGGTCCTGGGTCGTTTTCTAAAGGGACCAGGAATGATATCATTTATTGACCTGGTGCTTGAGGTGAAGCAAATTTCCCAAGGGCCTCCTCGCCTTCTTCCTGCAAGAGGTGGAGTTGTGCTGGGTTGCAACCAGCCCACGTTGGCTTGGGGCACACCAAGCAGTCTGCTGAGGGTCAGGGTCTGGTTCTGTTAACGAGGGCACGTGACAGTGGGGAAGTGGCTCACAGCAAGAGAGGTGAGGGCAGGATCTTCAGAGGGGAAATCAGTCCTTGATGTGGCAGGTCAGCTCTATTTTTTCCCCTTCTCTCTGCTTCCTGTTTTGAGCTTTGATGTTCTCAGGCTTAAAGCAAAAGTTGTTCTTGCTCCAGCAGAATTCCATCCTGCTGTGCTGCTCTAGGTGTCAGTTTAATGACAAGAGGGATGCAGTTCCCTGGTGCTGTTCCCACTCCCAGGCAGAGCCATCTCGTCAGTGCCTGGGCTGCCATGTTTGAAAAGCAAGTGCCATTGGGGACAGTCAGTGTTTGGACCTGTGGAGTGAAGGACCAGGGGAGTTGTAGGAACTGGGAGGGAGTGATCTCCCACTCTGTGGGGCAGGTGATGTCTCATGCCCTCCAAGGCTGGGGCAAACAGCTGAGTTCTCAGGCAGGGTAACAGCACCATGGGAGAGAAGGGAGTCCTTTTTACTGAGACACTAGAGTCGTGTGTTCCTGGAGCCTTACTGAGCACTGATCCCTGTTGGGAAGGCTCCCCCAGAGCTCATGGATCATTGGGACTGTTCCAGGAGTTCTTGCAAACCTTCTTGGGTGAAGGAGGGGCTGAGGCAGCTGTGGGACCAAGTGCTCTGCCTGGGGCACTTGGCAGCCTCTGGGTGCTGCCTCTCAGGTTTTGCCCCTCCTCGACAAGACGTGTTTGAGTGGGAGGACTTTAAAGGCAATTTTTCACCGTAGGGCTGTTAAATGTGTATTTGACAGTGACAAAGGTGTTGTGCTCCATTTCACAATCTTTGGGGGTAAACGTTCTCCATTCTCTCAGTATCTCTGATTCCCTTGGGGTCATCTCTTTGCCCAGATGTTTCGTTCCTGAGCTGCAAGTGTACCCCCAAAACCGGGGGATCCATGAGTGCGACCTGAAGGCGCCGTTCGTGAGGAAGTTCTTCATTTGGAATAACACCCACCTTCCTGGCTGCTATGGGCTTATTCCCCAGGTTTGGCATCGCATCCACCTCCTCCTCTGAAATATTACTGTGGAGATTATTAGGGGGGAAGAGGGTTTGGATAAGACCTTGCCGGTTTCTATTCAGTCTTAAAGATCTGCTGAGAACAGGATCCTACCTGAATGTTAGCTTTAGGATGCAGTTTAATCTCTTGAGGAAAGGGCTTACGTTCTAGTCTTCAGGGTGTTTTCTTGTGGGAGATCTTCGAGGGTTGTGAAAAGCTGCTGCATCCACAGACACCAGTGCTTGTGCTGGCAGCCTCCTTGCAGAACCCCCTGAGAATGCTAAGCCTACAATTCTTGGATCTTGTTTGTGCCTTTTACCTTTGTCCTGGGGATTTTTAAAAATGTGTGTAAGTTGCTGTTGGGATGGATGTTAAGGAGTTTGAAGTTTCTTCAGAGGTCCCTCTGAAGCTGGATTTGATTCTGTCCCTTCTAGGAACCCGAGGAGGACTCTCCTGTGCTCTACTCCAGCCCCAGACCCTGTGGGATTCTCCAGCCTCGGAGCGCTGCAGAGATTCCAGTTACAGTTGAAATCCAAAGATTGGGCAAGCGTTGCACCAGTGTTTGTACCGGCGTGTTTGGGGATGCAAGAAACCCACTGGTGAGTGCAAGGGGAGGTGTGTGCCTTCGTGCAACTGGTCCTGGCAGGGTGCACAGTGTGCGGGGATTCTTCCGGGGAAAAGAGGCACAGGCTGCTGTGGAGAAGGACAGCAGGGGCAGGTGGCATAAACAGCTCGTGCCTTATAGGTGGCAATGTCAGTGTCTGACCCAGAAGGTAGTTCATCTAAGCTGGAATTGAGGATCATTTTAATGAATCTTTAAAATGCTCTTAACTTTGGAAACATCTTTTTTAAAATGTTACCTCTCAGCACAAAAGAGGATGTCAGAAGATTTCTGGGAACCTTGGGCTTTCTGTAAAAGAAAGGAAAGCTGGCATCTGAAGAGTAGTTGCAAGGATTTAAGCTTACATTAAAACATGGAAATGGTGATGCCAAATTCCCTGGATGGCACCAAACATCTGAACCTGGGCCATTGTGGCACTGCATGTAAACCAGTCAACAGGGAGGACAGGCAGTGCAGGCTGTGCCAGGGAGCCTGAAGTTTGACTGAGCACTTGCTTTCAACTATCAGATTGCTTACCTAAAGAGAAGAGTTTCTCCCCACCCGAAGAACCAGTTGTTTAACTGTCAGCCTGATCTTAACTAGAGATTTCTTGCAAAGCTTCTACCTTTGGACCAATAATTTGTAGTTTGAAAGTTTCTCTTTACTTAATCCTTTTCAATTTGGAGGTGAATACATAAGCTTTATTTTTTTCCCCCCAAAATCCCAGGAATTCAGCTGGAGAATGGTAGCTGTCCCTAAAGAAATAACTTGAGCTGGGTTGAGCTGTTTAAGCTTTTTTAGGTTTCCCTGTTTGGGTTTGATTTTTTTTTTTTACTCTTTCTTGCCTGCTTTCTGTAACAGAGAACAGAACTACAGAGCCTTGGACGGCTGTCAGCAGTCTACATAAGTCCAAGGCTGATAGAGTTCGGCAGGATCCTAGTGCTAAGGCCTAATTCACAAGCTTTTGGCCTCTTCAACGAAGGTCTCGTCGATTTAGACTTCAGGCTAGAGATTGTAAGTATCTGTGGGGCCGTTTTCCAGGGAAATTGACTGGTTGACATTACAAGCTGCCATGACGTGGTTTTTATATGCATCGGCCTGTGTGAGAGGAAGCAAGATATTCCAAGATTCCATCTGGGTGAGGCAAAAGGAACCTGGCTCTGGAGTGGTTTTAGCTGGGGCACTCCTCAGTGAAATCAGGTGCAGAGATGTTGGAGCAGAAATTCGTCTGGATTGTGTTGACGAGTTCTCCCATAATTTTATGGAAGGTCTTTAGCTGTGTGTGTCACGGTTTTTGAGCTCTGAGATCAAGAGAAACCTGTGGTCCTTTGCTCCTCGGAGAGCATGGGTTTCCCTGTGCTTTCCCTGTGCCATCTACATTTGCTTTGTGCCAAACTGCTGTTCATGGTAGAGAAGAGGGTGTGAGGTCTGTCCTCAGACTGCTGGTGGGGAGGCAATTTTCACACCTGCTGTGGGTCAGGCCAGTTGGGCTGTCCACACAAAGACATGTGTGGGGGTTGTGCACCCCCCCAGCCTGTGGTCTCTGTGCCTTTGAAGAGCATCTTTGGGGACCGGCTGCAGAGAATGGCTGTTTAATATGTGAAGGCTGCATAGGGCAGAGGAGCTGGGGCTGCTCCCCTGGCAGGGAGAGCAGGGCTGCTGCAGCCAGGAAGGGCTTGTAGGCTGGGCCTGGGGCTGGGTGGGATGTCTGCTGGAGGGGGAGATCTCTGAGGGGCTTGAGGTCTGTTCTTCTCCATGCTGGGTGTGTTGAACTTGGAGCTGGTTAAAACCTGATCCTGTGGACTTGTTTGTGTCTGTGGATAAAGCATCAGGCCATGTGGGAAAGTCCAGCCACAGCCTCCTGAGCCAAGGAGGAGGGGCATGATTTTTCCTCTTGCTGCTTTTCCTGCAGTTTGGGGGATAAATGTAACCTTAAAGTGAGGGATTTTTCCAGGACAGCTTTCTCGAACTACACAATGAAATTCTGCCTTCCACCTCTTCAGGGAGCAATGCACCTTGGCTGGGTGGGCCTGGTGTGTAAAGGATGGGCTTCACGTGCTCGTTCCAGGGCTGGACCTGCAGAGCTGTGTCTGTACAGCTGTGCTGGTGCGGGGCCTTTCCTCCCTCCTTTGGGCAGCTTCCAGCTCTCTTGGCCAATCTGTGAAGCCCATGAGAAACCAGAGGACACGAGTTCTTAGGAAGAGTGGGCCATGCCCACTGAGCACATGTCATCCAGTTTTCCCTCTGCTTCCTTCTTTCCTGCTCTGCCATAACCATTTAGAGGTGACTTTTCCAAAGCAGAAGGCCCTGGGGCACCTCTCTACAGCGGATGATCAGTGGGAAGTGAGGGCCTCGGTCCTTTAGGGGACGTTGAAAAGCATTGAGGGCCTCTTGGGAAAGGATAGTTTGGTGTTGGGGTTTTGCTCAACTGGTTTTGCGGAGATATTCTTCAGGCTCTCAGCAGTGTCCTCCAGCTGTGTGGTTTCTGGAGTGGGATTTGAGCCGTCATGACTTCCTCTGGCCCTGAGCCTTTGTGAGAAGCCAGGAGAGAGAAAGCAGCTTTCCTTGGCACACACTCCAGAGAAGGACTGGGGAAGGAACACTCTCCTGAGGATAAGCGTCCCTTGGGTTGGGCAAAACTGGGTTAATTAGGTGAGAGTCTGTTAAAGGAGGGGAAAGTACAGGTTGTGTAAGCTCTGCTGTTCCCCAATACTGCAGCTTAAATTTAGGGAAATTAGGCCTTTAGGATTTTTATCCTCCCCTCTTTAGTCTTCTCCTTTTCTTACACCCCATAAGAGACCAGGGTGTATGGTTTCCATCCTTAATGCACATTATGCGTGTCTTACAGGCTTGTAAACCTCACTGCTATGTTATTGAACCCAGGGAAGGAGTGATCCCGCCAGGGGTGATGTTCATGTGACTGTCACAGCAACCCTGGATGACACTGGGGTTTTTGCTGATGCTCTCCAGCTGTTCATTGGGAACAGACTTTGGACCACCTCCACCCTCCTGGCTTTTGGCACTGGCACCACAATTGTCACAGACAAACCACTTGCCCCGGAGCTCAACTTGGGATACCAATTCAGGTAGGAGATCTCCCACTCCCACCTCTCCTTCTGTCTCAACAAGGAGCAGTTTTGCTGTAGTCCTTCAGGCACGATCTTCTTCAGTGTTCAAAGACCCTGACTCCTTCCCTGAAGGCAGAGATACCTTTAGAGACATGTGATGGCCAGTTGAGCGTTGCTAGGTACCCTCAAAAACCACTGAAAGAGAAACCAGTTGCTCAATTGCCACTGAATTGCCTTCAGTTCTAACACATCTATGTCCTCACTTGGTCAAGTAATGATCTCGCAGGCTCCCCCAGAACAAAAGGTTCCCAAAATGGCGCCTGGATGAGGCGGGCCCTCCGTGTGGCTGCGGGACCAAGGGAAGATGGCATCGCACCCTTCCCTTCCAAAATGGCACCTGCCAGGCAAGCAGGGGCCCTGGGAGCAAATGGACAGGAGGGTGATGACCCCCCTGGGAAGGCAGGAGCCCGCAGAGCAGTTCCAGAGGCAGATGGAAACTTGCTGGTTTGTGTGGGGCCTGCAGTGCCGCTGCCAACGCTTCCTCACGCTGCTCGTGGGCTCTGCTGCTGCCCTGCCTGCCCAGGACTGATGCTTGTGCGGGAGGCCAGAATGTTAGGGTGCCCTCTCAGGTGCATCACCTCTGGGTTTGACCGGCAGCCTCAGGATGGCCTAAAATATTAGCGAGGCAGCATGATCAGAGGTGTTTGAAAAGCAAAACTGTTTTAATTAAGGTGAAAATAAGAAGCCATGCAGAAAAAAGAGAAAAAGCTGTGCCGAGTGCAAGGAGGACCTTTGCACTTGCTACAACACCCCAAAAATGCCCTGAGGATCTTGGTCTATTCTCTTAAGCATGTAACAATCCAGGCCGGATTCTTGGCATCCTGCCCAATAGAAATAGGAACAGGGCTTGAGGCACAGTCTCAAAGATCCAAGGGCTGCGTCCGTCCTGGCACAAGGCCAAAAAAGGTATCAAAACCTCTGGTTTTTACCTCATGAGTGAAACAAAGAATGGAACCCAAATCCTTCCCTTAAATGGAAGCCTCCTTGCCACTGTGGGGCTGCAAACCCTACCAGGTGAGGTACACTTCTACACAGGACCTTGCTCATTTTTCCGTTGCCAGCAGAGTTTGCAAAGTTCACTTCAAAACAGTTTCTGATTGCGAAATGAAGTTTCTACAAATGACCACCAGTGCAAAACCAAAGCTTCTATGAACGAGAGAGCCCCTGCTCCCCTGGTTTCCTCTCCTAGAGCAGACAGATGATTTCTAGCAGCTTGCTGGGATCGTCCAGAAACTTCCTCCGCGCTGGCTTTTAAAAATGCCTGCAATCATACCCCCGCACACAAGGGCCTCAGGTGCAGGATCTCAAAGATTCAATAACAGTTTCGGGTGCAGATTAATGCAAAATACAGTAACAGTATGAATCACCCCAGCACACACATTTTGGAGGAAAACACCAGATCCTGTTAGCCTGGCCTGGAAAATGCTACATTACCATTAGAAACATATTCCTCCTTGCAATAACGACATCAGAAGGGCAGCTTATCAGACACTGTTCCCGGTCCACATTAAGAGCTGCAAATGAAGACGGTCTCCAAGCTATTAACAGCTCAGAATCCTCATTGGGAGCAATCTGATGACCAGGACAATAGCTTCTCCCATACTATTTTCCATTCTGGTTGGTCTTCTAGCCTCCTTCCCTGTGCTCGTCAGTTCAGACTAACAGATGGGGGCCACCACTTCCATCAGCTCTTCTGGAAGGTGGAATGTAACAGGCCAGCTGGGAAGGAGGGCCAGAGCACCTCAGCCCACAGTAGCCCCAAGGCCAAACGTGATTCCCAGAGGCGCAAACGTACGGCCCCCGTGTTTGGGCTGGAGCCGCTGTCAATGGACCTGAAGCCAGGAGAGTCTGTGGACTTGGTGCTGCCAGGCTTCTCCCGCAAGGCGCAGGTGAGGTCCCCACCACGGGCTGAGCTGGGGAAGCATCAGATCCCCTCCCCTGGGCTCGTTCCACAGTCCCTTGACATTTGCCTGGGGAAATGAGCCTGTTTGGCTCCCTTTGTGCAGCTCAGAGTCAAAGCTCAGGGGCTGAGTCGTCTACGCTTTCTGCTGGAATCACTATCATTAGTGGCACTGGCACGGCAGGAAATGTTCTGAAACAGCCCTGGAATCAGATTGATGTAGCAGAAGCAGTAGGAGGCCTTTAGGTGCCACTTCAGGCTCCTGCTAAGATTCATCCAGCTCTGCTCAGATTTTCCAAAGGCAGCATGGTGCTCTGCTTTCCCCTCGGAGAACCACAGAACATCCAAAGCCATGTGCTCCTGTTTTGCAGTTTCCCAAGAGAGCTGAGAGGGAAAAAGTTGAAAAACGTCAGCAGTCGTGTTGGACTCTAAAGGGGAAAACTGAGACCATTTGAATTTCAGTCAGGGAAACATTTTCTTAAATGAGGCTTGTGCCAAGAGTGGGCTGGTGGGAAGAGACAGGAAGGACTCAAAATCATCTGGTTTAGACTTTTTGAGAGCATTTTGGTGCTCAGGGGTTGATATCTATGTGTTGAAAATGCATGTTTGCTGTGTCTGTGTATCCCAGAGAGCAGAACTTGGCCTGCTGGCTGCAAGCGGGAATGCCCAGCAGCCCAGCTTGCCTGCACAGGCAGCAAGAACCCCTGGAGAGCCAAGGTTGGCTTTTAATACTGAAACCACACTGTGAGTCAGTGCTGGTCATGTTTTGAAATATTCCCCCCGCAGGCCCGGCCCCCCTCCCCAGGGCTATTTCTGGAGAGGCTTTGGAGGAATATCTCCGAAGGGACAGGACAAAAGATTTCAAAAGAGGCTCTTACCCCCAGATTATTCCAAGTCGTTTATTCCTCAAAGGGGTCCAGGGGCCGAAAGAGAGAGAACAAAGAAATCCAGGGGTCTTATCTAGTCTCCTATTTTGGGAGGGTCCTGGCATTCAGCCAATTAGGTGTGGACATGTAGGGAGGAAATTCCAGAAGGGTCAAAAGGCGAGAGACCATTCCCCTAAAGAATTGCAAGGTTTCTCCAGGAGGAAAATGCCTTTGAAGCCCACAGTCAACAGGCACAACCTGTCTGTGTTTCCATCACTTTCGGGGAGGTGATTGCTGTAATCAGTTGATGATTCTTCCTTGCTGCTTTACTGGCCCTTTAAATTCTCTTTGTCATCTCCCTTTTTTAGGGATTGCTGTGTTCCTTCTTTTGCTTTTCAGGTTTGCTTTTGTTCCCAGTAAGGCCACAGTGTTTGGTCTCCTCTCTTGCTGCTCTGCCTGCATGACTGTATCCCCCAGAACTGCCCTATCCAAAGCTGACCTGCTAGAAAGGAATTTCTTCCTCCCCGCAGGAGAATGTGCTGTTATGCTTTCAGGTAGCCCATTCCCTCCGTGGAACACGACTGCATAGCTGTGTGCAGGCAGAAATCAGCAGGTTTTTGGCCCTGTTGAATATGCAGATGATTTGGTTCAGGTGCTCTTGTCTCCATCCTGCCGGTGCTGACCTGCTCAGCCCTTCCTTCCCACCAGGCACTGCCCTACTGCCCCTGGCCAAAATGCTGGAGCCAGACAGAAGGGATTCAAGTTCACCCTTGGGAATTCTGTGCCTGTACCTCCACAGCAGAAAGGGCTTTGGAAAAGGGGTCAAGGAAGGACGTCACCAGGGCATGGACAGGTCTCCTCTTGTCCTGTTTCCTCAAGTGGCAAAATCATGGTTCCATGTCTTTCCTGCAGAATCTTCAGGGGGTGCAGGTCTCCATGGAGAGCTCACCTTACTTCCAGCTGGCGGGCCCCAGTGATGCATGCCGTGCCGTGCCAGGAGGCGCCATTACCGATGTGCACGTCCACTTCACTCCTGACGAGAACAAGGTGAGACTGGAGGAGCCAAAACACAGAATTATCTCCAAAGCCATTGTTGTCCCTGCACTCTGGGTACAGCCCATGCTGTGAGCTTGGCTCCAGGCCGTGGGCAGGCAGCCTGCAGCCAGTCCCAGCTTGGCATGTGCTGTCAGGCCCTGCACCCAGGCCTGACAGGCCCTGCTTCCCCTCGCTGCACATTCCTCTGAGCATTCCCAAGGGAAGAAAGATGCCCAGGGAACAGTAGGCAAACGGTAGAGGGGTGTTGATAGATGTCTGGCCATCTCTAGGTATAGTGGAAGGGGTTTCGTTATTCTGCAAAGTACTAGAGGAACAAAGAGGTCAGAGAGCTTTCCGCCTTCCTGACGGGCAACAGCTTCCCTGCCTCACCCGGGGCTGGAGCAAGGACGGTGCTTTTTCACACCCTCTGTTCTCCAGCCTTGCGGCTGTGCTGTCCCAGAGCACAGCTGACCATGATACGGCTGCAAGGCCAGGGCAGAGGATGTGCTGTGCCCGTGGGCCCAGCCTGGCACAGGCACACTGAGCTCTAGGTGCCCTTAGTCAGCAGGAGCTTGGTGAGCTGCAGGGGACTTGGACACCTGCCTGAAAGAGCTCGTGTAGGGCAGGTACAGCCTGCAGGCAGGCAGACCTGTGGGCCCAGAGCCGGTGGCAGCGACACTGCTGCGGCTCTGTCTTCATGCCTGTCACTGTGGCTGCTCTGTCAGCTGGCGCCCATTCCATGCCAATTGTGCTTTTGCGTGCAAGTTTGAACACCAGTGCCGAGGCCCTGGCAAGTCTGCTCTCAGCGCTGTGATCTGGAGGCTCGTTCATACAGAGGGGTTTAGGACATGGCATGGAAGGGAGGAAGCCTTGCAGGGAAACAAAGAGAGGCTCTTTGCAACAGCATCCTGCTACCTCTTAGCACTGTTCTTCTCGTGACTTGGTTGGAGAGGCAAAGTTAGAGGGGAGTTCTGAGCAAACAGATATTTCTACACCAGGCCAGAGGTCCAGGATCTCTTTGGGTGCAGCTGTTCTCTCAGTTTCCTTTTGCTGCTTAGATTCAGTTTAACACTTTGTCCTATTCTCAATCAGTGGGAATATAGTAACCTAAGGAGGAATGTCCTGTGTTCCCTAGCTCCATGTTCCTTAGAAGGGACTTAGGAATTATTTAACATCATTAAAATTGAGAGTAAAAATTATGGTGGCCCTGGGCACTTGTCTGTATGACCCAAGTGACACAAGAGCTTAATGCCACTGAGATAGGTTTTGCAAAGTGCACTGCTGCCTTTAAAATGTGAGATATTAGTAGAACTTATTGTTCATTTGGGGGTGGAATAGGTAAATTGATACCCTTGAAGGGATATAGGAAATGGCTTTTCTTCTGCCATGGAGATGGCACCAAATGACCTGTGCTGAGACAGTTTCTTTTCCTGCAGGTTTATTCCCATGAGCTCGTCTGCGTCAGTGGAGAGGAAAGGATAGTTGTGCCAATTCGGGCCATCCCTGCCCGAGCTATCCTGGACTTCCCAGACGAGCTGGACTTCTCAAAGTGTCCGGTCAAGGGCAGCACCCGCAAGAGTCTGCTGATTCAGAATTGTGGTAGTGTGGCAGCTCATTACCAGCTGGGCACCGAGAGGTGAGGCAGCTCATCTGTCCTTGTGCAAAACACCTTTGGGGGATAACAGAGTTGGGAAAGAACAACAGAAGGAACCAGAGCATGGGAGCTGCTGCCCTGCATCGCTGGCTGGAAATGGGCAGGATGGATGGCATCTGCTCTTGCTTTCAGTGTTCTTAGCAGGATGCAGCCTTTGAGCTTTCTCTGCCCCAGATTTCCTGGGGGGTGCTGGAACATGTTCGTTGCTGGCTTGCGCCCTCCTGAGCACAAGCAGCTTCTGAAATGGGTACTCACCACTGTCAGCCAAACAGACCCATTCTCTGGGAGGACACAGGCACATGGCTTTCCAGTGGTCCCTGCATCAGATGCCCAACATGAGCTGTGTTGCAGGCAGCCGGTGCAGTTCCTGTTACTTAAAGCTGATCTGATTTCCCTTGTCAGCTGAGGGCATCAGTCCCCTCTTCTGTTCCACGATGAACCTTTGAAAGCCGGTTTAAAATTTCAAACACGTGCTTTAAATCTCTGAATAAGGTCGTGCCCCCTTTCATTGAGATCTCATTTTACATATTCTGAAGTTCCTGTGTTTCTGCTGTTTTTTCATTTTGGTTTGTGTTAAATGTTTGCCAAAAGATCATGAATTCTTCATTGGGAACTTTCATAAATGTCAAGCTCCTCCAAGGCCTATCAATACACCACATGCCCATAGGCATAGGCACAGGTGTATTAGAAACATGAGACATTTAGTGACTATGTGAAAAGCAATTGGGCTGATTTAGAAGATAAAAGTATAGAATAACTTTCTCTAGAGGGGACCTCTGGAAATTGTCCGAGCAAATACGCTGCTCAAAGCAAGACCAGTGTCCGGGGATTGCAAGGGGCCATTGGGAGATCTGGAGTTGTCTTTAGATGCCATACAAGGAAACAGACATACAAATGGACTAGTTAAAAAGCCGAAGACGACCTATTAAAACCCCTCCATGACCTTATCTTTTCTGCCTGTCGGGTGCAGTAGTGATTCATTGAAAGGGTAGATCTAACAGGATGAGAACTATCTTAAGGAACAGCTGACAATTAACTCACTATATTGCTCTAATCAAGCCATAAAAGGCCAAAATTTATCCTGCCAGCCCCATCTCTTGGCAGTGGTTTTCATTTGGTTATTATAGCGTCAGGGATGTCTCCTTCACAGTCCTTCTTATCTGTGGGCTCAGGGAACAGCTTAGTGATGTTGACTGAAATTCAGAGGAGTTAAGTTTAACTGTAGAGCTTGTGTCCTTGGGTCTTGGGGAGCCAGGTCTATATGAGAGATGACTGCTCCAGCAGGAACAGGGGAGTCTGGTGGGTACAGCCTGGGGTGGGATGTAGGAGATGCAAGGGCTGATTTGCACTCAGTTTTTCAGCCCTGACAACTGAAACTTGGCTGGATCCTCTTCTCCTGGTAATTTGAAAATAAGAAGATATCTTCTTTCTCACGCAACCCCTGAGGTCACTCCCAGGAGTGTTATTCACATCCTGCCATCTGAGGGCAGGAGTATGTAACATGGGGCAGGAGTGGGAAGGGAAGGGAAGGGAAGGGAAGGGAAGGGAAGGGAAGGGAAGGGAAGGGAAGGGAAGGGAAGGGAAGGGAAGGGAAGGGAAGGGAAGGGAAGGGAAGGGAAGGGAAGGGAAGGGAAGGGAAGGGAAGGGAAGGGAAGGGAAGGGAAGGGAAGGGAAGGGAAGGGAAGGGAAGGGAAGGGAAGGGAAGGGAAGGGAAGGGAAGGGAAGGGAAGGGAAGGGAAGGGAAGGTAGTGCTGAAGTGTGGCCAGGGACTCCCTTAACTGGCAGCTTCTCTTTCTGGCAAAATTCCTGACAAAACAATAAGAAAAAAATCCTGTGCCTTGCCCACACCAGGCACCGATCCCCCAAGCCCCAGCAGAGACCTGCAGCAGTGCTGGCTCACCCTCGGGGCAGATGTGGGAGCTCGTACAGTAATCGGGCTCCGGGGCTGCTGGGGCCTTGTCTTTCCTCCTCTCTCCCCAAAGTCTCACATCCAGCACATAAACATTGCTGGCCCAAGGCTTCTCCATCAGCCACTAGTGATGTTCTCACTAGTGGTAATGGAGCAGGTCAGGCCCATAACTGCAGCAATAGGTCCTTAGTGAGCAGAACCTGAAGCAAGTTCATCAGCTGTCACTACTGACATGAATGAAATTCAGCTTGCCAGATGTTCTCTATATTTTTGTGTGTGATAAGTTCATCACCAAACTCCCCAGAACACCCTTTCTGTGCACAGATTGACCACCAGCAAAGCACTGAGGAACTTTTGTTTCCTCAGTGGGGCTGTGGAAGAGCACAAAGCCCAGCAACTTCTGGGCAGAAGCACATTTCACCTGAGCTGTCCCTGAGCATCAAAGCACGGAGTCTTGTGTTTGTCAGGCAAGAACTGTTCACCTGGTGACCAATCCTAATTGCTCCTGTTACATCCAAAGTGCACCAAGACATTTGCGTAATTATTTCCAACACATTGCGCAGAGTTTGTCTGGTGAGCCAAGCAAACAGTTGCCAGCCTGGATGACAACCCAGGGCCCCAGACTGCACTGCTGGTAAATACACAAAACCCTCCTGTTCTGCCTCCTCGATGTGCTCCTGCTAATGGTGCTTCATATGGCTGGGATTGGATCCTTCAGATTGTAAATGGCATCCTCCTTTTGGGTCTTGTTTCCATGTCACTGTATTGCTCTAATCTGCATTTGCACTCTTTCAGAGTTTTGATTGCTCCTTTTTGTAGAGCAGCTTTCATTGAAATGCTGACAAAATGTGCTAATTCAGGATCTTTTCAAGGTAAAATAAACCAAAGAGCCACACTGCAAATTCAACAGTAGTTATTCCGTGGTCTTCAAGAGAAAGTTCCTTCTCCCTGTCTGATTCCTAGGCTGTAATCTCACAAGAGAGATAGTGCCCTAACATTTGCATCTCTTGAGAGGAGTTTTATAGGTAGCAGGAAAAGAGAAATTCCTGAGGCAGTCAGCGTCGAGTTATGCATGCAGATAGCTCTTAACTCTCTCTGTGCTTTTCACAAACCATTCTCTGATGGGATTGCTGGCAGTCAGAAGGCTGGATGCAGAGTATGGGGGGGATTAGGTCGTTTTATCCCACAGGATCTTCTGAGGGCTGGATCTCCTCAGAAGTGGGTCAGTAGCTGTTTCTGATCCTGGCTGTTCTGTCTGTCTTGGCCGTAGTTTGTTTGCTCCCTGCTTGCCCAAGTGAGCTGAAGTGACCTGCACTGCAGAAAGAATGTCATGGCCAGAATTCCCCCCAAGTCCTGATCCTCTCTTTGTGTTGCAGTCCTTTCTCCGTGGTTCCAGCCGAAGGAATTCTGGGCCCTGGTCACACCATGCAGGTGACAGTGGGATTTCACCCGCTGACGAGCGGTGACCATTTCGGGTCCCTGGTGGCGCGCTGCACAGGTGAGTGCTGGGCAATGCACGGGACACAGGACAGTTCTCCACCATCACTCCCTGTTCATCCCCCTCAATTCCCTCTAGATGTACCTCCTCTGTTCCAGCTCTGCCCCAAAGAAAACTGAAATAGCTGGTGTTTAAATGGTTGAAAAAGTGGATCCCCTCTAACAGGGCTGAGATTTTTGGAATTCTGTTTTGCTGGGTGTTGCAGAGTGGAGGAAGGAGGAACCCTGATTCTCCACTACTGTGTGGCTACGCCTGGGTGAAGTTTTATTTTACTCCTGGGCAGTGCTGTATGTGAGCTGCGAGGTCTCCATCAGACTCTCTCCAATGCAGTGTATTTCTTGCACACCTCTGTCCTGTATGCCGCTTCTCCACTGGCTTGTCACAGACCCTTTTACTATGTTGCCCTCTACACATCCATGCAGTTTTTGCCTAATAACATCTTCAGGCCCTCAAGTTCCTGTATGGTGACAAATCAAGACAAATTTTTCCTCGTCCCCATTTCCCAGGCCGTTCATGCTGTTGCAAACCTCTCACATCTCCCATTTGATTTCTAGACTGAGGAATCCCATTCAGACTTCATATAGAAGCTGCTCTGTACTTATTAATCTTTCCTTGTCCTTTTGTATTTAACCTGAAATGCTCCATCTTGGTTTTTGAGATCAGGACAATATGAAATATTTCAAGACTGATGGGGCTGTGGGTTTGGACAGGAAGATGACGATGATGATGATTTTTATGGTGTTCATTTTGTAGTGGTTTGTCATATTGCAAAGCCAGGCTGGTTGTGTTTCCTCTCCTGTGTCCCCTCCTGCTGTGGGCTGTCACTTCACCTGTTCCTCTGGGTCTCCTTTTTCTGCCCACATGCCCCCAGGCGTATTTGCTTGTCAGCAACAAGGGATCCAAGGGATCAGGAGGGGCAGGAGTCTCGTGGGATGCGCAGGGGAGACCTCGGCAAGCCAGGATTGACCAGGGCTCCTCAGTGTCACCTGAAGGACTTTGATGCAGAAATCCCAGTGGTCTGAGTGGGTCACCTGAGCACATCTGACAAATCCCACTGTACATACTGTCACCTTGGGGCCAAATCTCTACAAACACCTTGGAAATAAGGTGGTTAAGGAGGTGCCCAGGACATCCTCACGCAGTACACACAGAGCTGTCAGGACGTGATAAATGTACTGATCCATGGAACTGCTAATACATTTAAAAGCTATGACACTTTCTTCCGTGACCTGTGGTTTGCTTTGTTCCTTGTGCTTCCATCAGCAACTGAGCTAGCTGAGCAAAGACTCTGCTTTGTTCCAGGTGAAGAAAGTTTCTTCACATTCCTTCGCGCAGAAGCTGCAGATGTCAACATTGGATTGAGCACATATTCCATGAAGGTTGAGAAGACTTTCATCACCACATCAAGCCACACAAGCATGTTCATCAGAAACCGGAGTAACATCACAGCCCACTTCCAGTGGAAGATGTTTCCTACTGAGGAAGCCGACAATGAAGAGAAGAGGAGGTTGGTTTGAAAGATACGTTTCAGTGAGATACATGGCCCAAGACTGAAACTAATGCATGGCCTCAGGGGGGTGTTGGTGATTTTGAATGGTTTAGGCCAAGTAAACCATCCCTGGCATTAGGGTGTGTGTCCCTGGGCTGCAGGAGCTCAGCACAGCATTCCAGTTCCATTTATACTCCAACCAAGGATGGCATTTTGGGAAGGAAAGGTTGATTGCAATGACTGGATTTCCTCAAGTTCTAATTGGGCTTTTGCCTCCCTAATCTTCTTCCTACATGACCTGGCAACATCCTTAAACGTTTCCTGAGTTGCCAGCCCCTCTTTGCAAAGGCAATACGCCCTCTTTTTTCCCCTTAGTTCCTTCCAAATCTCCTTGCCCATCCAGGCTCGTTGTCTTCCCTGTCAGCTCATCTTTCAGCACACAGGGACAGTCTGTTCCTGTGCCTTCAAGACTTCTTTCTTGAAGTATGTCCATCCTTCCTGTACCCCTTTGTTTGTAAAGGCTGTTTCCCAAGGTCCTCTCCAAAACAGTCTCTTGAACAGGCCGAAGGCTGCCTTCCAGAAGACCAGAGTGGAAGTTTTGTTGATGCCCCTCCTTGTTTCACTGAATGTTGAAAACTCTGTTATTTCACAGTCACTGTACCCCCAGACAGTGGTGAACAGATGAAGTTCTTTTAGTTCTTAGGGAATCTCCTGGTGATATCCAGTACCTGGATCCCAGGGAGGCAGCAGGCTTCCCTGTGGAACGGATCCGCTCGATATACAGGGCCCTCATTTCCCCTTAGAAGGGATTCACTTACTACCACTACCCTTCTTTTCTTCGTAATACTTTTTTCCAATTACATTTATTTTCATGCCAGTTTGTGTCCTAGCCTGTCACCAGGACATTTTGTTTTTCCTTACTTCCAGTCTTAGGGATGGTGTTAGCTCTAAGGCCTACTCTCCTGCTGTCAGAGATGCTTTTGAGATCTCAGAGCAGAGAGGACTTTTTTTTATGAGAGGAGCTAGTGCAGGATCCTTTCCCTCTCTGGCCATTCTACTACCATGCACTGGGATGGGACCCAAAAAGCTCTGGATCCTGAAAAGATGATCTCTCCAGGAGTTTGCTGTCTGTCTCCTGCACCAAGAAGTCCCTTCCCCTCTCACAGCCTCTGTTTTCATGCATATAAAACCTTGGATGTCACTGAAGGGATGCGGTGCCTGAATTCATCAATTTCCTTTGGAAGTGCTCTGGGATGCTCTTGTGAAAGGCAGAGTAGGGAACAGGGCAGGTCCAAAATGGAAGAAACAAAGAGCGATGCTGGTAACACGTAACCACAACCCAGCTTCGTCTCCCTTTCCCAGGGAAGTCCTGCAGTGGGTGCTCCGTGATCTTTATCTGCCTCCCCCGAGCAGCTCAGTGGTAGGAAAAGCCAGCTGAGGTGGCTGGTGGATTCTCCCTCAGTTTTGGCAGAGGCTTTGAGGCAGGAGACTCTCTTGAGGGATGCTGGCTTTCCAAAGCTCTCCTGAGCTTGCAAGTGTGGAGTAAAGCTACCTGCTGAGCTAGTGCACAACAAGTTATCTTCTGATCCAATTGGGACCCTCGTGGCTTGGGGTCAGCCCTTGCTGGGGAGCTGCCGCTCCTCCCCAAGCGCTTTGCTCTCCCGCACTTCCGCTTCTCTCTGCAAATATATTAAATGACCTGCTGGCTTTGTCTCTCCCTGCGGCTGCAGGCAGTGTGATTTGCTGGAGCCACCACCAAAGGTCTGGATGGAAGACTTCATGGAGGAGAAAAAAATAAAGAAGGTGAAGGGCTTTTGTGAAAATCGCACCGCCCTCCTGAGCCAAAAGGTCCAGGAGGAGAAGGCAAAGGTGCAAGAAGACCCCCTGCTGTTCTCCAATGACTTTTGTTTTCATTGAGCCAATGGTAAGTGATAGCTGAGAACCTCATTTTCCTCCTCTTCCTTCTCTTCCTTCTCTTCCTTCTCTTCCTTCTCTTTCTCCTCGTCCTCCTCCTCTTCCTTCTCCTCCTTCTCTTCCTTCTCCTCCTTCTCCTCCTCCTCCTCTTCCTCCTCCTCCTCCCCCTCCTCCTCCTCTTCCTCCTCTTCCTCCTCCTCCTCTTCCTCCTCCCGCCCACCCTACCCCCGCCCCTTCCCCCGGGTGCGGTCACTCAGCAGGTCCTCAGCTGGCTCGGTGTGCTCAGAGGGAGGACATGGAGTTTCTGGTGCGGCTGCAGAGCTCACTGCTGAAAGTATTTCTGCCCTGCAGGCTCAAGGCAGGGCTGGGAGCCTGACAAAGCTGAGCTCTGCTGCCAGGGCTCGAGCTCAGGGCACTCCGTGTCCTTGAAGTGTCCACAGGGAGCAGTTTTTGTAGGTAGGGGCTCCCCCGACACGTGCTGCTGCGTGGGGTTCAGCGGAGGGTGTTGGAGCAGTGCCAGTTCACGGATTGACCTGAAGCATGCAAGGGTTCGCTGGGAAAAGGAGGCCAAATTCAGCCCAAGGTTAATTGTAGAAATGCCTGTCCCTTCCTCTAACCACGACTCGCACTGTTTGTGAGTCTCCCAGTGTCATCTGTGAGCCTGGACACAAGGGTGGGAGGTTATAATGGGCATTTTGAGTTCTCTTGCACACGGGGACAGTAAACCTTTTCTTTTTCTGTTTATGCAAGCAAACGCCCATGTCCTCCCATCAGCCAGAGCCCTGATTCTGAGTATTGGCATTGTGAGAGATGATGAATGCCTGGTGTCTGCACAGTGCAAAATCCCTTCTCATCCTGGAGTAAATCCTAGAATAATCCCAACCTCTGCTTTCTTTGAAAAAAGGTTAAACTAATATTTTTCTTTCCAAGGAAGGGGATCGTGTTCTTGGTTACTCCTATGGCCCGTCTAAGGCCAAGAGCCACCAGTGCACAATGGCAGTTAGGTACCACTGTAGCTGACTGCAGCATGATGTGACCAGGAGCTTGTGTCAGAGCAGCAGGAACATTGTGGAGAGTGGGGGCTGATCAGCTGAGCATTGAGAGCGCCCAGTGGTGTGTTGAGCTGGGTTTAGAGTGTTTCCTTGGGCTCCTTATGTTGTTCACTCATCACTGATGCTCTGAAGAAAGGCTTAGAGGAGTGGTTGAAAACAAGAAGTGTGAAGTTTGAAGATAAATCTTTTTCTGTCTCTTTCTGTTTCAGGAGGGAGAGATTGGGCCACGTTGTTCGGCTGAAATCAAGGTGACCTTTAAACCCCTGGAAGCACTGGAGTATCAGAGTGTGGCCTACTGTGACATCTCAGGTACAGCTCCTTTCCCCTGCTTCTCTCACCCACAGTGAAGCCATGGAGCAAGCCTGAGCCCACTGGGCTCCCATGTAACTGCTGGGAAGAGTTCCTGGTCAGCAGGGCAGTGCTGGCACATCCCCAGTGTCCCTGCAGCTTCCAGGGAGTCTCCCATGCAAGGCCAGGGCTCGGAACACCTGTGTCTGGATTGCTGATCCCAGAACAACCCAGGCAGTGCAGGGAGATCTTTTCATGGCACGGCTTTGCCAGCATTTCCTCAAAGGCCAAGGAGCTACAGAGCAGAACAGCTTTAGTGAACAAGCACTAAGCCCCTCTAGACCACTGACCTCCAGGATGGGTCCATTTGACGTGGATCCATCATCAGGCAGTCGGAACTGAGTTAGAAATGTGCTCCCTGAGCCTGGATCACCTCCAGACACCACCAGGCCCGCGGAGGCGGAGCCCCGCTGAGCCCAGGGTGTTGGTAGAAGGACCACCCTTGGCCAGCACCTGCTTCTCTCCCTGTGTGGGAATTGTCACCTTGCAGCTCTCAGTCTGTGCAAACAGAACACAGTGCCGAGTGTCAGAAGTGGAGGACAGCAGTCCTGTGCTGCTGGGCCAGGTGGTTTGGCAGTTGTTGCCTGGCAGTTTGCCAGGTAGCAATTGCCAAAGTCTTCGTGAGCTTTGTGCCTTCAATGAATGGATTTCAAAGCTCCTCTAAGTGCATGGGGAGGAAACCCTAGAGTCATAGTACGTTAAGGATGGAACGGACCTCAAAGACTGTCTAGTGCCAAGGCCCCTGCCATGGGCAGGGACACCTCCCACTAGACCAGGTAGCTCCAAGCCCCATCCAGCCTGGCTTTGAACACTTTCAGGGCTGGAACCTCCACAACTCCCCTGGGGAACCTACTCCAGCGTCTCACCACCTCACAGTAAAAAAATTCTTCTCAATATCTAACCTAAATTTCCTTTCTTTCAATTTATACCTGTCACTCCTTGGCCTGTCGCTACAGGACACCAGAGATGTTTTAAACTCAGCAAACTGGTGGCTAAAATTGGAAACCAGCCCAAGGAATGGGTTAGAAATTGCAAGTCAGCCCCAGGGGATATCTCCTGAGGGAAGAGAAGGGTCCATATCTTCTGCTGCAGCATCAAGAGCTGGTTGCATGCAGCTCAGAATCAGGGTCTAGCATTGAGGCAGCCTGGAAAATCCAGTAGAACAGAGGGAATTATTGTACTGAAATGGACATCTCTCCCCAGGCCGTGAGAGCAGGCTGGCCCTGCACCTCAGAGGGGAAGGCCGCAGACCCTTGGTTGAACTCAGCTGTGATACCCCGAACCTTGGGGAAGTTTTTGTCAAAACCGCCCACACCCATGAGGTGAGCACCAGGGGTTGGGATGGATCCTGATGGCTCCTGAGGCAGCAGCAAGCCTGGTGGACCTGTGGAATTCCTGGCAACCTGGGCAGTTGTGAGCAGGGAATATCTGATGTACCGATCAAATCTGGGCGCGGGGGGGAAGGGGGTGTTCCAGAAAAATGTGTCTGTTGTTCATGAAGCCCCAGTCCCTTCTTTTGGGCAGCCTTCCATAGGGATCAGCTGGGAGGCTTCCTGCAAAACAACCCCTTTTGACCCAACGCTGGGTCAAAAAGCTGTTCAGAGGCTTTTGTGGCAGCACCAGACACAAGGCACCTTTGTACTGGGCTGTTCGGAAGCAGCTGGGACAAGCTGGCTACATTTGAGCTTCAGTCCACCGCAAACAATTTTTAGTCAAGTGTCTCCTGCTCATTCCTGGAAGTCACAGGAAAGCCATCCAGCCTCCTGGCTCAGTGCAGGCCCTTGCAAAGGGCTTGAGGATTCTTTCCCTTGCTGTCCAATCCCTCACCACACTTCAGGCTTGGTGCATCTCTGGCTCTACAAAGAGAAAAGTGTTCCTGGGAATAAAGCAAAAGATTTTTCTACCTATTTGCCTCCCCCCTGTTGGGGGTCAAGTTTGCAAAAAAAAAGAGAGAGCAACTGAAAGAGGCAGAAAACGAGGCACTACATCATGCCAGACACTTTCAGAAGTTTGGTTGTGGAAGAGAAAGACACGTTGAGTTTTCTTACCAAAAGATGGCGCTGTCTGTACATTTTGATGTTGATGCCTCCTTCTCAGTGTATTGTTTTCACGGTATGGGAAAAGGTAAATGCGTAGATACGGTACTGCTGGAGCTGTGCTGACTGGGGCAGCAGCAGCTCTGTGGTGAGTCACTACGCAGCTGCAATCACCCCACGTTGCTCTCAGGGCCAGGTCTGAATGAGCTTGGTGCTACTGACCAGAGGTGGACTGCTCTGTGTCCGTGGGGAAACCCCAGGGTGACTCCAGTTATGTGGAGTTATGTGAGCTTCGCATGAAAACCCAAAGGCAGAACTTGTCCTGTTGTATTTTTTTGACTTCTGCCGTCCAGCAGCACAAAGCATCTTCTGCCTTTTCTGGGTGTTAATTGCGCCATTAGAAAATGACTCCCAGGAAGGGAAGATTTCACGTGTACTTGCATTTTGTTTTCTTGCTGCTGCAGGTGAAACTGATGAACAAAGGAGTTCTTGATGCTCCCTTCACCTATATCCCTTCAAACACGGAAGTGGGCTGCTGCTTCAAGTTTGTACCCGAGGAGGGCCTCATTGCACCAGGTGGGATCCAGACTATTCAGATCTCCTTGGATGCCGCCGTGTTGGGGCGGTTTGAGGAACCATTCCAGTTCCGTGTGGCTGGATCTCCTACGCCTGTGATCCTGACCATCGAGTAAGGACTCTGGGAGCTTACTCTGGGTGGGCACATCTGTAGCTGTCTCTGGGACATCCCCCACCTACCTCATTTTGGGGTCGGGCAGAGAAAAAAGATGTTCCCTGAGGTCTCAATCTCTGCTCTGATCCTGGCATTGCCTTAGTGTGGGGGTGCCTGCTGCCCTGTGTGGTACCCGGGAGCTGGAATGACTCCTCCCTGCAGGGATGTCCCTCTGCCTTGGGCCATGGCAGGCAGTGGCATGGATCAGCTTTGGGCAGTAGCGGCTCTGGGATGTCCCCCCTGAGCACCCAGCAAGGCCCCCAGGGCTTTGGAGATGGGCCAGCCTGGGTGATTCTCCACCAGCAGCAGTGTTTTTAAAAACTTCTGTTAATAATCCATCCCAAACGGGCAGCAGCAGCCTCAGCTCACCTCTCATGGCCATGCATGGAGGCAGGCTGTGCTCCGAGCTCCTGTGCAGAGTGCTCTGCTACCTCCTTTCCACAGCCAGGAAAAGGCTGATGTGGGAGACAGGGAACTGTGCAGCAGGAACCGTCCCAAGGACATGGGCTTCATCCCATAATCCTGGCCCTGCAGAAGGGAGAAGGGGTGATGATGGGGGAGGCAGAGCTCAGTCCTCAGGACCACAGCAGCATGAGGGCTTGTCCCTGCTAGCCTGAGGCGTGTGCTGGTAGGATAACGTAGTGTAAGCAGGAAAGCTGATGCTGGCTGCTCTGGAGCCTTGGAGCTAGGCTGCTGCTGTTGGGAGGCACTGGATCAGGGCAATAAAGAAATGAAAGCAATCTGCAGTTGATTATACCAATAAGATAAGGGAGATGGATTAAAAAGAACATGAAACTTATTACTTAGCAGGAGAAAAGTGTTGACTAGGTCTGCCCATAGTAGAGAAACAATTACACTGGCTTTGCTTTTGGAGGAAAAGTGCTGCTATTTTTATTTTGGAAATCAAGAGGGAACCTTTCACCATCAAATAATTGATTCTCCTCTGTCCCTCCCCCAAACTCGTCATGTGTAGTGGTGCGGAAGTTTTCTATTACATTAAATGTATTACAGTTGTATGGTGTACCCTTGATTTTCTGTACTTTGGTTCAATGTACCCCAGTTCTATACTGTTCTATTTTTAAACTCCCTCATGTTGCCGTCTCCCCCTCTGCCTCCCTCTGCCTCTCCTTGTCTCCCCAGTTACAGTCCCTGGTCGGCTACCCTTTCCCGCCTTGTGTAGCTGTCTGTCATCCCTCAGGGAGATTCCCCCTCCCTGCCAGTCACCCAGGGCCTGTCCCCCAGGTCTGGAAGCTTCGATAGGAGCTTCCAGGTGACTGGCTGATTGGAGGGTCCTCCCCTGCCTCTTTTTGGTTACTGGTCGTTGTCATTGTCTATTATGTTAATGAATCCGCTCCTCTCCTACCCTACTGGCGTATGCGTACCCACCCCGAGTCTCCACCTCCTGTGTGAAACCCCCTGCCTCCCAAGGCTCTGGGTCTCTCCGAGGCTCAGGCTTTAGGACGAGGGTCCCCTCGCATCAATAAAGCCGAAGTTCCAGTTGCCTCCGAGAGTCCCGCCTTTCATTCCTCCACCATAGCAAAGCGGCAGGGCGAGTCGGCAGCAAAGATCCCACTAAGATCCTGTGGGGACGTGTCGGGGCTAGCCAGGCGTGAGAAGACATGCGCCGCCGCAATCATGAGTGAGATGTTATTCCATAAGCAGCTTTCTCCTTGAGCAAGAGAAGGTGTCTCTTGTTGAGATGTGTAGAGCGGAGCCAGGGACAGTCCTGTGAACACAGTAGAAGACACAGTTCACTGGTCCTTGACTTTTAACCAAAAGGCAGGGTGCGCATTAATTGGCGTCAACCATGAAATAAACTCGTGTTGGGCAGCTTCAAGTGCTGCCTTCAGTGGATGTTGGTGACTTTTAGTGCCTGTCTGCTGAGTTCAAGGCCAGGGGAGGAGGTGTGGTAGATTCAGGACACCCATGTTTGGTTGTTTAAGCTATTGCTCCTGGCTGTGCCAGCTGGTGCACTAGTGACAAGCTGGTCCTTTCCTCTAGGATTCATCTGTCTACTGTGTAGAATTGTTAATGTTCTTTTTGGAGGATGTTTGGGGCTCCCCTGGCTTCATGTCTCAAAACTCTGTCTGTAATGATTGTGTGGGTCAAAATCTCCTGAGAAAGCTCCTCCATGGGAAGACCAGTTACAGCCAAGTAGCAAAGCAGGGAACCTGTGGCTGGAAAGGCTGGTTACAGAAGTTTGTGGGGACACCTTTATGTCCATCCCATTACAGATGGGGAAACTGAGGCACGGAGACACATCTGGATGGGTTTTCAGGGTCCCTCATGGGACCACCGGCAACTTGGGGGCTTTTCCTGCCTGCCCTGCGTCCAAAGCCCCATCAGTGGCTGTGGGCTGCTGGCCTCTTGGCTTTAGCTGCCTCCTGTGCACATGGACACTGTGCAGAGCACATGGTGGTGCGTTGATTTGAAACCCACGATGCCCCTGACACCAGGTTTTGTGCCCCCAAGCCACGACAGCCGGAGGCTTTGCAATTCCCTTTAACGCAGCCATTTCCTCCTGTGTCCCTGTCATCGCAGGGGGTGTGTCGTCGGGCTGACTTTACACTTCGACACCGATGAGCTCGACTTCGGTGACATCTCCTTTGGTGAGCGTTCCCTGCGCTGGGACACAGCGGGAGGGATCTGTGTGCTCCAAAATGGAGCACTTGAACGTAAAAGCATCCAGCACTGCTCATGTTCTGCCACAACAGCCTCTTCAGGGTGTTGTAATAGATACATACTATTAAATTCGTGGATTAAAATTGTGTGTATTAAAACTTTGCAGTGGAATGTAAAAACCCCTGAATTCCTGGAAATAGTTCCAGGGCATCTCTTTGCATACCACAGCCTTTTCACAGTCCAAAGGTGTAACCTCGACATCTGCCAGAGAGATAACCGGGAAACAGCCCATTAATCATGGGCTGACCACATCTTCACAGTTCATCAGGAGATCCGATCCCAATCTGGGCGGAGGTCGGCAGAAAACCTTCTGACAGAAGATTCGGAGACTTTTCATTCAGACGTCTTTTCAATTTCTCAGGAAACTCTTTCAGATATCCCTTGCGGACACCAGACATTTCAATGATTCTGTTATGTACATGATGTCATGTTCTTCGGGTTCTTTGTTACCGTCTTGTTTTCGCCTCAGGGTAGAAAAATGGTATAAAACGCCTACCCTGAGACCCCGAATTTGTGGGCAGTACTCCGGAGAAGCACCCTTTGCTGCTCCCGGATTGTCCACCCAACCTTCGATCGATGTTGTCCTGATTTATTGTGGCGTTTCCCGAAATTGCTTTTCAAATTTGTTAAATAAATCTTTGATTTAGGAAATTGGCTCTGATCATTTATAACAGTGTGAACTGCAGGTGCCTCAGGTAGCATTTTGCCATTGTGGGATCAAATAGGAGCAAGTATTTTCTGGTGTCTCTGTCCTGGTTTAAAAGACAGATTCTGCCAAGGAAGGTGGCAATCTTCATGGAATGGAATGATGACCCTCCTCTCTCCAAATTACTATACCTTTGAAATTACAGGGCTTCCAGGCAAAAATATGGAAAAGGAATAGCAGTTCGTACTAGAATATATCAGGACAGCACAGACAACAACGCAATGCCAGAAGTTTCCAACCCGCCGAGTCCTGTTTTCCCCTTTGGTGTGGTTATGATCACAGGCTGGAGGAGCGGTGGGCTCTGGCAGGGCAGTGATTTCCCTCCCAGCCGGCACGGGCAGGGAGGGAAGGAGGAAATCGCTGCTTTTGCAAACTACGGGCAGCAGGAGATCTGGGCACTGGCAATTGGGAGCAGGCAGAAGTGGGGACGGCGGGCAGGTTCGATCACGGTGCTGAGCCCGGCGTCAAGCGCACGACGTCCCGCAGCAGCACGCTGCCGACCTTCCCGAGCCCCGCGCGGAAGGACGGAAAGGTCTGCCCCCTGCAAACCTCGGCTCCGACTTCACAACCGCCCGCGGCATCACGGCAGAGCTCCCAAAGAGCCCCGGATGGAAAAGCCCACCCGCACAGCCGAGACCACCCCAAACCCCCTGTATTTCCCTTCCCAGACTGAGGCCAAAATTCACTACGAAACCTAAACTCATAACAATGAAGTTGTTGAACGTTTTAAGAAAACTAATTGCCTCTCCTGATCTGCTTCTTCGCCACCCTGCATCACCACTGAGGCACTTGTTAAGTTGCCTTTTGAATAAATGAAACAAGAAAGGCAACAGGTAGAAACGCATTCCTAAGGTCTCTTCAGCTGAAGGCAGCTGTTGTATCTTTGCTTCTTTTTAACTGTTGTTGACTGTTGTCTGCATGTGGTGACCTCAGTCTCATTTGAGGTTTTGACATCTGTGTTTGTCCCTTTTGTGCTTCTCTTGCCTCCCTGCTGGAGTCACTGCTGGAGCCGGCAGTGATTACTGTTGATGGGCACAGAGAAGCTCTGGGCTGCGCCTGCAGTTGTTTTTTTCCCCCACCTGTGTTCAAATGACTCTTGGTGAGCAGGCCTGGGGAGAAGTCTCCTCCCCACAGAGCTGGCCAGCCAGTCCACTGCAGAGCAGGTTGTGGCTGGTGTCCGGGCTCTGCAGGACATCCCCACCATGCGTGGCACTATCTCTGGCTTTCCAATATGGAAAGCAAATCTCAGAGTTAAGGTGGGGTAAACCCTTGCAGGCAGCAATCACAGTGAGTAGTATGGGTGCGATGTCCCCGCTTGTTGGGTCAAGGCTCGGGTTTGCCTCCAGCTGAGTGGGCTCTGAGCTGTCACATGCCCAGTCTGTTTGGCCCAAACCAAAAGACGCCTTAAGAATTCTGCAGAGAGAAACTGCATTAGGGTGCTTTGCATCACGTTCTAGTTCCTGATTCCATCCTCACTTTCTTCTGCTGTAGCTTCTTCTCAATGGCGACTCACTCTTTATGTATCTTGAAAAGGGTAGGAGTGTTGGCAGACTTAACAGGGAATTTTACAGTTTGAATTTTCAGAGGAAATGCTTGGTCTGGGTGCACAGTCATCAGGGAGAAATAACTGGTGCTGGTTTGGGGCAGGTGAGGGAGCTTCTCCCCATCAGAAAGAGAGAAGCTTGCAGTGTTGAGCAGGGCTAAGAGCAGGCATTTTCAAGGCTGCAGTCTGGAATCAGTGTTAAAGGGAACTAAGTGACGACTAATTCCTCTTGCAGCTTCTCAGTAATCTGTAGTTCAGATAATAAAGAGCTAAACTCCAATCACGCTTTCATGCTACCAGGGTATTCCCACCAGGAGTCACGACATAACTGGTGCCTAAATGGATATTTGTGTCCTTTTCCTAGGCTTTCCCTACACCAAGACCTGTCGCCTCACTAACACCTCGCGGGTGCCGGACGATGGCACTCAGCCTGCTGTTAGCAGCTTTGAGCAAATACTCAGCGACAGTGAGCCCTCCTGGAGGGAGGGAATTCATTTTTCTGTGAAGCCAAGGGAGTTTACAATGAACCCCAGCGAAAGGACCCTCCAATCCCAGGAACACCAGGATATCGAGGTATGGGAAGAGTCCAGCCACACACACTTCAGCAGCGGGTCTGAAGCTTCACGGGAGTGTGGGAGGGCTTTAGCTCTGATGCCAGCTCTGATCATCGTGTGAGCGAGGATCTGCACTGGCGTGGGGCCTCTGTGAGCTGGGTTACTCGGGACGTTCCTGAAGGAGCACTGATTTGTTTCCAAAATCACAAGCTGAAATCATGTCCCATATGGTCAAGTACTGAAGGCATTTTGGTGTTTTTGAGAGCAATGTCTTTGATTGCAAGTGGGCAGAGGACGGACGAGGACCAAAGGTGGCTGTTAGACAGATGTCATTATATAAAGCAATTTGCTTTTCTTCTTGGTCTCATTTCTCCTGTCCTGGGGAGTAGAATGATTTGTGTTCACTGCAGGGATCTCCAGTGAAGGCAAAAAACTCTGCGGCCATGAACTGCCCAGCACCTGCTGGCCCACGCTTTGTCTTCAGCTTCCTGCTGTAAAGCTGAACTCATTCTGTTCAAGTCAGCAGATTTCCTCTGCATTTATGTCATTGTAGTCAGATGAAAATTTGCCCCTTGATTTGAACACAGTGCTGCACAGAGCTTTAGTCTAATGTTTTAATTTAGCTGACCTATGCCCTGATAGCAAGGTGTGCTTAACAAATCTGGTATTTGCCAGAAGGCTTTTGTCACTCTTAGAGACTGCTCTACACGTGGAGCGGCAGAAGAATTAAGGCAAAATCCTCCCTTTTCTTACCACAAAAACTGGAGGACATCACACGTGAGTCATGAGCTTTTGTAAAGAAGAATTTACTGCTCTTCTCTTCCACCAGGTGACCCTGTGTTCCAACACTGTGACGGAATACAACCGGAAATTGCTGGTGGACCTGGAGTGGTTTGGCAAGGGAGTGGCATCACTGGTCATCAAGGCCAGGTACCAGCACTTCCCTGGCCTCCCCCAGCGCACTGCCTTGCACAGGATGTGCTGGCTGCAGCTCCCAAGGAGACGTGTTGTTTAATGACCTCATGTTCTGCCCAGCTGGACATGAGAACAGCAGTGCTTGAAAAGCAGCCTGTGGTGAAAAGCAGCCCTGCTGACAGCCCAGCGTGGTCCTGGGTCGTTTTCTAAAGGGACCAGGAATGATATCATTTATTGACCTGGTGCTTGAGGTGAAGCAAATTTCCCAAGGGCCTCCTCGCCTTCTTCCTGCAAGAGGTGGAGTTGTGCTGGGTTGCAACCAGCCCGCGTTGGCTTGGGGCACACCAAGCAGTCTGCTGAGGGTCAGGGTCTGGTTCTGTTAACGAGGGCACGTGACAGTGGGGAAGTGGCTCACAGCAAGAGAGGTGAGGGCAGGATCTTCAGAGGGGAAATCAGTCCTTGATGTGGCAGGTCAGCTCTAATTTTTCCCCTTCTCTCTGCTTCCTGTTTTGAGCTTTGATGTTCTCAGGCTTAAAGCAAAAGTTGTTCTTGCTCCAGCAGAATTCCATCCTGCTGTGCTGCTCTAGGTGTCAGTTTAATGACAAGAGGGATGCAGTTCCCTGGTGCTGTTCCCACTCCCAGGCAGAGCCATCTCGTCAGTGCCTGGGCTGCTATGTTTGAAAAGCAAGTGCAATTGGGGACAGTCAGTGTTTGGACCTGTGGAGTGAAGGACCAGGGGAGTTGTAGGAACTGGGAGGGAGTGATCTCCCACTCTGTGGGGCAGGTGATGTCTCATGCCCTCCAAGGCTGGGGCAAACAGCTGAGTTCTCAGGCAGGGTAACAGCACCATGGGAGAGAAGGGAGTCCTTTTTACTGAGACACTAGAGTCGTGTGTTCCTGGAGCCTTACTGAGCACTGATCCCTGTTGGGAAGGCTCCCCCAGAGCTCATGGATCACTGGGACTGTTCCAGGAGTTCTTGCAAACCTTCTTGGGTGAAGGAGGGGCTGAGGCAGCTGTGGGACCAAGTGCTCTGCCTGGGGCACTTGGCAGCCTCTGGGTGCTGCCTCTCAGGTTTTGCCCCTCCTCGACAAGACATGTTTGAGTGGGAAGACTTTGAAGGCAATTTTTCACCGTAGGGCTGTTAAATGTGTATTTGACAGTGACAAAGGTGTTGTGCTCCATTTCACAATCTTTGGGGGTAAACGTTCTCCATTCTCTCAGTATCTCTGATTCCCTTGGGGTCATCTCTTTGCCCAGATGTTTCGTTCCTGAGCTGCAAGTGTACCCCCAAAACCGGGGGATCCATGAGTGCGACCTGAAGGCGCCGTTCGTGAGGAAGTTCTTCATTTGGAATAACACCCACCTTCCTGGCTGCTATGGGCTTATTCCCCAGGTTTGGCATCGCATCCACCTCCTCCTCTCAAATATTACTGTGGAGATTATTAGGGGGGAAGAGGGTTTGGATAAGACCTTGCCGGTTTCTATTCAGTCTTAAAGATCTGCTGAGAACAGGATCCTACCTGAATGTTAGCTTTAGGATGCAGTTTAATCTCTTGAGGAAAGGGCTTACGTTCTAGTCTTCAGGGTGTTTTCTTGTGGGAGATCTTCGAGGGTTGTGAAAAGCTGCTGCATCCACAGACACCAGTGCTTGTGCTGGCAGCCTCCTTGCAGAACCCCCTGAGAATGCTAAGCCTACAATTCTTGGATCTTGTTTGTGCCTTTTACCTTTGTCCTGGGGATTTTTAAAAATGTGTGTAAGTTGCTGTTGGGATGGATGTTGAGGAGTTTAAAGTTTCTTCAGAGGTCCCTCTGAAGCTGGATTTGATTCTGTCCCTTCTAGGAACCCGAGGAGGACTCTCCTGTGCTCTACTCCAGCCCCAGACCCTGTGGGATTCTCCAGCCTCGGAGCGCTGCAGAGATTCCAGTTACAGTTGAAATCCAAAGATTGGGCAAGCGTTGCACCAGTGTTTGTACCGGCGTGTTTGGGGATGCAAGAAACCCACTGGTGAGTGCAAGGGGAGGTGTGTGCCTTCGTGCAACTGGTCCTGGCAGGGTGCACAGTGTGCGGGGATTCTTCCGGGGAAAAGAGGCACAGGCTGCTGTGGAGAAGGACAGCAGGGGCAGGTGGCATAAACAGCTCGTGCCTTATAGGTGGCAATGTCAGTGTCTGACCCAGAAGATAGTTCATCTAAGCTGGAATTGAGGATCATTTTAATGAATCTTTAAAATGCTCTTAACTTTGGAAACATCTTTTTTAAAATGTTACCTCACAGCACAAAAGAGGATGTCAGAAGATTTCTGGGAACCTTGGGCTTTCTGTAAAAGAAAGGAAAGCTGGCATCTGAAGAGTAGTTGCAAGGATTTAAGCTTACATTAAAACATGGAAATGGTGATGCCAAATTCCCTGGATGGCACCAAACATCTGAACCTGGGCCATTGTGGCACTGCATGTAAACCAGTCAACAGGGAGGACAGGCAGTGCAGGCTGTGCCAGGGAGCCTGAAGTTTGACTGAGCACTTGCTTTCAACTATCAGATTGCTTACCTAAAGAGAAGAGTTTCTCCCCACCCGAAGAACCAGTTGTTTAACTGTCAGCCTGATCTTAACTAGAGATTTCTTGCAAAGCTTCTACCTTTGGACCAATAATTTGTAGTTTGAAAGTTTCTCTTTACTTAATCCTTTTCAATTTGGAGGTGAATACATAAGCTTTATTTTTTTCCCCCCAAAATCCCAGGAATTCAGCTGGAGAATGGTAGCTGTCCCTAAAGAAATAACTTGAGCTGGGTTGAGCTGTTTAAGCTTTTTTAGGTTTCCCTGTTCGGGTTTGATTTTTTTTTTTTTTTTTAAATCTTTCTTGCCTGCTTTCTGTAACAGAGAACAGAACTACAGAGCCTTGGACGGCTGTCAGCAGTCTACATAAGTCCAAGGCTGATAGAGTTCAGCAGGATCCCAGTGCTAAGGCCTAATTCACAAGCTTTTGGCCTCTTCAACGAAGATCTCGTCGATTTAGACTTCAGGCTAGAGATTGTAAGTATCTGTGGGGCCGTTTTCCAGGGAAATTGACTGGTTGACATTACAAGCTGCCATGACGTGGTTTTTATATGCATCGGCCTGTGTGAGAGGAAGCAAGATATTCCAAGATTCCATCTGGGTGAGGCAAAAGGAACCTGGCTCTGGAGTGGTTTTAGCTGGGGCACTCCTCAGTGAAATCAGGTGCAGAGATGTTGGAGCAGAAATTCGTCTGGATTGTGTTGACGAGTTCTCCCATAATTTTATGGAAGGTCTTTAGCTGTGTGTGTCACGGTTTTTGAGCTCTGAGATCAAGAGAAACCTGTGGTCCTTTGCTCCTCGGAGAGCATGGGTTTCCCTGTGCTTTCCCTGTGCCATCTACATTTGCTTTGTGCCAAACTGCTGTTCATGGTAGAGAAGAGGGTGTGAGGTCTGTCCTCAGACTGCTGGTGGGGAGGCAATTTTCACACCTGCTGTGGGTCAGGCCAGTTGGGCTGTCCACACAAAGACATGTGTGGGGGTTGTGCACCCCCCCAGCCTGTGGTCTCTGTGCCTTTGAAGAGCATCTTTGGGGACCGGCTGCAGAGAATGGCTGTTTAATATGTGAAGGCTGCATAGGGCAGAGGAGCTGGGGCTGCTCCCCTGGCAGGGAGAGCAGGGCTGCTGCAGCCAGGAAGGGCTTGTAGGCTGGGCCTGGGGCTGGGTGGGATGTCTGCTGGAGGGGGAGATCTCTGAGGGGCTTGAGGTCTGTTCTTCTCCATGCTGGGTGTGTTGAACTTGGAGCTGGTTAAAACCTGATCCTGTGGACTTGTTTGTGTCTGTGGATAAAGCATCAGGCCATGTGGGAAAGTCCAGCCACAGCCTCCTGAGCCAAGGAGGAGGGGCATGATTTTTCCTCTTGCTGCTTTTCCTGCAGTTTGGGGGATAAATGTAACCTTAAAGTGAGGGATTTTTCCAGGACAGCTTTCTCGAACTACACAATGAAATTCTGCCTTCCACCTCTTCAGGGAGCAATGCACCTTGGCTGGGTGGGCCTGGTGTGTAAAGGATGGGCTTCACGTGCTCGTTCCAGGGCTGGACCTGCAGAGCTGTGTCTGTACAGCTGTGCTGGTGCGGGGCCTTTCCTCCCTCCTTTGGGCAGCTTCCAGCTCTCTTGGCCAATCTGTGAAGCCCATGAGAAACCAGAGGACACGAGTTCTTAGGAAGAGTGGGCCATGCCCACTGAGCACATGTCATCCAGTTTTCCCTCTGCTTCCTGCTTTCCTGCTCTGCCATAACCATTTAGAGGTGACTTTTCCAAAGCAGAAGGCCCTGGGGCACCTCTCTACAGCGGATGATCAGTGGGAAGTGAGGGCCTCGGTCCTTTAGGGGACGTTGAAAAGCATTGAGGGCCTCTTGGGAAAGGATAGTTTGGTGTTGGGGTTTTGCTCAACTGGTTTTGCGGAGATATTCTTCAGGCTCTCAGCAGTGTCCTCCAGCTGTGTGGTTTCTGGAGTGGGATTTGAGCCGTCATGACTTCCTCTGGCCCTGAGCCTTTGTGAGAAGCCAGGAGAGAGAAAGCAGCTTTCCTTGGCACACACTCCAGAGAAGGACTGGGGAAGGAACACTCTCCTGAGGATAAGCGTCCCTTGGGTTGGGCAAAACTGGGTTAATTAGGTGAGAGTCTGTTAAAGGAGGGGAAAATACAGGTTGTGTAAGCTCTGCTGTTCCCCAATACTGCAGCTTAAATTTAGGGAAATTAGGCCTTTAGGATTTTTATCCTCCCCTCTTTAGTCTTCTCCTTTTCTTACACCCCATAAGAGACCAGGGTGTATGGTTTCCATCCTAAATGCACATTATGCGTGTCTTACAGGCTTGTAAACCTCACTGCTATGTTATTGAACCCAGGGAAGGAGTGATCCCCGCCAGGGGTGATGTTCATGTGACTGTCACAGCAACCCTGGATGACACTGGGGTTTTTGCTGATGCTCTCCAGCTGTTCATTGGGAACAGACTTTGGACCACCTCCACCCTCCTGGCTTTTGGCACTGGCACCACAATTGTCACAGACAAACCACTTGCCCCGGAGCTCAACTTGGGATACCAATTCAGGTAGGAGATCTCCCACTCCCACCTCTCCTTCTGTCTCAACAAGGAGCAGTTTTGCTGTAGTCCTTCAGGCACGATCTTCTTCAGTGTTCAAAGACCCTGACTCCTTCCCTGAAGGCAGAGATACCTTTAGAGACATGTGATGGCCAGTTGAGCGTTGCTAGGTACCCTCAAAAACCACTGAAAGAGAAACCAGTTGCTCAATTGCCACTGAATTGCCTTCAGTTCTAACACATCTATGTCCTCACTTGGTCAAGTAATGATCTCGCAGGCTCCCCCAGAACAAAAGGTTCCCAAAATGGCGCCTGGATGAGGCGGGCCCTCCGTGTGGCTGCGGGACCAAGGGAAGATGGCATCGCACCCTTCCCTTCCAAAATGGCACCTGCCAGGCAAGCAGGGGCCCTGGGAACAAAGAGACGGGAGGGTGACGACCCCCCTGGGAAGGCAGGAGCCCGCAGAGCAGTTCCAGAGGCAGATGGAAACTTGCTGGTTTGTGTGGGGCCTGCAGTGCCGCTGCCAACGCTTCCTCACGCTGCTCGTGGGCTCTGCTGCTGCCCTGCCTGCCCAGGACTGATGCTTGTGCGGGAGGCCAGAATGTTAGGGTGCCCTCTCAGGTGCATCACCTCTGGGTTTGACCGGCAGCCTCAGGATGGCCTAAAATATTAGCGAGGCAGCATGATCAGAGGTGTTTGAAAAGCAAAACTGTTTTAATTAAGGTGAAAATAAGAAGCCATGCAGAAAAAAGAGAAAAAGCTGTGCCGAGTGCAAGGAGGACCTTTGCACTTGCTACAACACCCCAAAAATGCCCTGAGGATCTTGGTCTATTCTCTTAAGCATGTAACAATCCAGGCCGGATTCTTGGCATCCTGCCCAATAGAAATAGGAACAGGGCTTGAGGCACAGTCTCAAAGATCCAAGGGCTGCGTCCATCCTGGCACAAGGCCAAAAAAGGTATCAAAACCTCTGGTTTTTACCTCATGAGTGAAACAAAGAATGGAACCCAAATCCTTCCCTTAAATGGAAGCCTCCTTGCCACTGTGGGGCTGCAAACCCTACCAGGTGAGGTACACTTCTACACAGGACCTTGCTCATTTTTCCGTTGCCAGCAGAGTTTGCAAAGTTCACTTCAAAACAGTTTCTGATTGCGAAATGAAGTTTCTACAAATGACCACCAGTGCAAAACCAAAGCTTCTACGAACGAGAGAGCCCCTGCTCCCCTGGTTTCCTCTCCTAGAGCAGACAGATGATTTCTAGCAGCTTGCTGGGATTGTCCAGAAACTTCCTCCGCGCTGGCTTTTAAAAATGCCTGCAATCATACCCCCGCACACAAGGGCCTCAGGTGCAGGATCTCAAAGATTCAATAACAGTTTCGGGTGCAGATTAATGCAAAATACAGTAACAGTATGAATCACCCCAGAACACACATTTTGGAGGAAAACACCAGATCCTGTTAGCCTGGCCTGGAAAATGCTACATTACCATTAGAAACATATTCCTCTTTGCAATAACGACATCAGAAGGGCAGCTTATCAGACACTGTTCCCAGTCCACATTAAGAGCTGCAAATGAAGACGGTCTCCAAGCTATTAACAGCTCAGAATCCTCATTGGGAGCAATCTGATGACCAGGACAATAGCTTCTCCCATACTATTTTCCATTCTGGTTTCTCTTCTAGCCTCCTTCCCTGTGCTCGTCAGTTCAGACTAACAGATGGGGGCCACCACTTCCATCAGCTCTTCTGGAAGGCGGAATGTAACAGGCCAGCTGGGAAGGAGGGCCAGAGCACCTCAGCCCACAGTAGCCCCAAGGCCAAACGTGATTCCCAGAGGCGCAAACGTACGGCCCCCGTGTTTGGGCTGGAGCCGCTGTCAATGGACCTGAAGCCAGGAGAGTCTGTGGACTTGGTGCTGCCAGGCTTCTCCCGCAAGGCGCAGGTGAGGTCCCCACCACGGGCTGAGCTGGGGAAGCATCAGATCCCCTCCCCTGGGCTCGTTCCACAGTCCCTTGACATTTGCCTGGGGAAATGAGCAGGGGCCTTCAAGAAACTGGTTTAAGACCACACGTTTCTGTGGCAGCACCACTTATTTTCCTTGCTGGTCACCATCAGACCAGCTACAGCTTTATTGTGATTCCACAGCCACCAAAACCTAGTGCTGATCCCGAAGTAAGGGTAGAAGGAAATACTGCTCTTTTGGGGCAGACAGCGTTGCATGCTTTGTCAGCAAAGAAGGGCAGAGAAATAAGTTAGTACCACTTAGACTAGGAGCCCAAAAAGAAAGTGAATTAAACAAGTGCCAAGTGGTTTTTCTGGGGTAAGCACAGAGTAAACCAAAAGCCATGTGAAGGGGGGGAGTTTATCACAAGTGCCTTTTGTGGTTATTGGGGTGCAGTGCTACAGACAGTTGAGTGCAAAATAAATAAGCTGCATCACTGGAAGAAAAGCGGGCAGTGACCATAACTCTGTGGCAGGAATAGGGCGCGTGGTGGGTGGTGGGTGCTGAGCCAATGCTGGGCATTTGCTGGATGCCCTGCCACCACCCCCTGGTGACAAGTGACTCTTGCATGCAGGTGGTGCAGAATTATGCCATCTGCGAAGCTGTCATTGGGACAGGCGGCTCGATGAAGAAGATAATAGAAGCAACCATTACCTGCGAGTTTATTGATCCCACTATAAATATATCAGCCAGACAATTCTCTTTCCGGGTGGAGAAGGTAAGTAAGTGTCTGGATTGCATCCTGGCATTGAACAGCGTGGCTGAGGGCGGGGTGTGCTTGTGTAAAAGCCCCTCTTTACCCTTCCTGAGGCACTTTGTAAAGTGAGGGGAGATGCTTTTAGAGATGAGACTGGTATTTAACGTCCCCAAAGTAAAATTGCAATTACAGCTGCACTGCCAAGGAGGATCGTGGCCACCTCCAGAGAAATGCCAGTTTCTCTGCTCACAGTAAAGGGAGGTTTCTGAGGATCCTCCAGGGCACGGTGATGTCTGTACACCGATGCTGTAGGAAAGCAGGGAAAAAATGGAGATTCCTGTGAATTCCTCAGGCTGACAAGGAAAAACCCAGCATCTCCTGTGCCTCTTTGCCTTCTCTGCTGTTGGCATGAATGCTGTATGGTATAGCTATATGGTATAGCTCTGTGCATTTCCCTAAGCCTCACCTGCTTCAAAGCACCCCCAGACACCCTGCAGCTGCAGTGATGATAACACTGAGGCAGAGCAGGTGCCCTTTAATCTCGGGATCCCAAGTCCAGCATCATGCTTCCCTCTCCTGCAAGTTGTCTGAAAAAGAGAAGATGTTTCATTAGTTGGTTTCTGTAGTTTCAGGCCTCTCCTCTGGTTCCCAGGTTTCCACTCAAGTACAGAATCCCTGGAACAGGCAGTTCCGATGTAATTAGAAGCTTTTCAGCTCTCCCGGATTCTGCCTGGGTTCTGCTTGACGCCACACACACAAACTGATTTATTGCATGCTATGGCACCTATTTGATACCAGTACATGCAGAACTAGTTTCCCAAACTCCCTGGTTTCTCTAAACCATGCAGGAAGCCCAGCAGAATGCAGACAAGGAAGGAAGAGCCTAGGCTGATCATAGCTTTGAGACCACAGACACCTTGTCCCTGTAGCAGGGACTGCAGGACGCATCCTGCAGACAAGCTGCTTTATGAGCCAATAAGGTTGTAAGAAATGGCTGTATGTGAGTGAAGATCATCTAGTGCTGCTCTGTGCAATAGAGAGACAAAACTGGAGACAAATGGTCTGGATTCCCTTTCTGGTGTAGATCTTGTTCAAGCAGCTGCCTCCTCTCAGGGCCCCATTTGCTCATCTGTACCTGGGAGTGTTTCCCTGTCCCCCAGAGGGTGCTGTGGTTTCTAAACATGAAAAGCATCTGCTGTAAAGAAAAATCTCCTGGAAGTGTAGAAACAAATAAAAAGGGTAAAAAGAAATGCGTGCACTTCTGGGACTGAAAACTGCGAGATGCAGCAGAAGCAGGTCTGTGGCTAGCTGAGGTTGGGTCTGTGGCTAGCTGAGGTTGTTTTTCCTTGTCTCCTGTTTGTGTAGAAACCCAGTGATGTCCTGACTCTGCAGTACCAGCCTTTGGCTATAAAGAACACCTGCCGGCTGCCACTCGACCTTATGCTCTACTTGGAGCAGCCGTTTCAGGTCTGCAGTGAGGACCAGCAGCCACTCCCACATGGCCAGGTGAGCAGCCCCGGACTCCTGCAGTGGGGTTTGAAGAGGAGGGATGCGGTGATGCACTTCTGTTGGGACGTCCTTAAGTCAAGAAGTTTAATCTGTAGCGTCAGCAGTGGGATGGCCTGAACTGCATCAGCAGAGCTGCTGAAGGAATCAAAAACTTATCTGAGTTGAGAAGATCCACCCTGGCTTTCAGGCACAGGGAGAAGGGAGCAGGCAACTAGGTCTGGGCAAGCCATGCCGTGAAGGTGTCTCCTGGAAAGCATCCCAGCTCTCCAGCAGCCACCCCTTGTATTGCTGCTGAGCACAGAAACGTGAGCCTGAGGGAATCCTGGACTCGAGTGTGGTGCCCGCAGTCAGACCCTTGCTGTAAAGAAATGAACGATGAACTGAGAAGCCCATGCTGGTGTCACACTTGGAGCATTTACTGGTTCATGCTGTCAGACCTTGGGATGTCATCCCACAGGTGACTAATTATTGTTCATCTGCTTGCAGCCTGTGACAGTGGACGTAGGGCAGACCTGTCACCTCTACATCGCATTTGACCCAGCTTATGGACTGGATTTTAATAGCTGGAAAACAATGAAGATCCTGAAGATAGAAATGGTCAGGGGCCATCCTTATGTGGAGCGTATCACCCTTTGCGGGGAAGCCCACTTCCCAAATCTCCAAATCCAGCCCAGCACCCTGGAATTTGGCGGCATCGTGGCTGGCACGAAACAGGAGCGTTCTCTGGAGATGACCAACTGCAGCCCACTTCCCGTCAAGTACCACTGGTCATTCCAGATGGACGACCATGTGAAGAAGTTGAGGTATGTGCACCTTTGCCCTGTCCTTGAAGCTCTTCTTCCTGGTGTCCTGTTAGTACTTGGCAAAGAACAAAGCTGTTTGCCTAGGAGCTGACAAACTGCTTCTGCCTTGTCCTTGTGCAAATAACACTGACCGGCTGCGGTCAGGCTGGATGCTCAGGGAATAGGTTTGCCACCAATTTGGTGCTCATCGTGGTTTCCCCTGGGAAGGAAAGCTGGGGCAAAGGCTGCTTTCTCAGACCTCCGTGGCCTGAGGCACTGTCCACCCTGATGAAGGGCTCCTAGTCCCAGCTGCCACAGTGCTGCTGGAGGCCCTTTTGGCCCCTTTGCTTTGGGATGGGTCCTCTCTGCAGGAGCTGCTCTCTGCTCCTTGCCTTCCTCCCTTGCGCTGTGCTGGAGGACGCCCAGAAAGTCCCAACACCAGAGAAAGAGCTACTTAGCAACTGGGCTGATGCTGAACCTCTTGTTACCTTCCCTTTCCTTCTTTTCTGAGACAACTCCTTTAGTGCCAGGACAAATTCTTTCCCAGGGGTCAGCTTTCAGTGGACACCTTGGATTCCTCACGACCCTCTTTTGTGACACTTGTTACTCACGTTGACTTTTCCCCACTGCAACATGTCCCTTATAGGTTCTGTACTGCTTGACAGCAGGACTTGTTCATCACATCATCTCCTATCCCTGCCTCTCGCTCCACTGCTTTAGAGTGAAAAATGTTGTCTGGGCACCATGGTCCTGTGAAGTTGCCTCAAACCATTCATTAAAACTAAAGACAGTGGAACAGATGATTAGGGATCTCTTGGGGGTTATGGTGAGAGAGCGCCTCATGCAGAAATGAAACCCAGCCTTAGATAACAAGCTACAAAGCGAAAGACAGTTTTTCTCTGGGGAGCAGGCACTGAATGCCTGTCTGGGAATGGAGCATCCAGGTTGTGTTTGACTGCGTGGGAAGCGCTTGTATCTCAGCAGGGTGACAGGCAGGCATGGCACAACTTTGTCCCTCACGTGGCATTAGAAACACAAGCAGAGTTACCCTGAGCACCTGCTTCAATTTAAAATGGGGAATGTGACCTGAGTCACCCGGGAGTGCTGGAAAATGTCAGCCAACCTCCCCAACACTCTCAGGGAAACATTCGTGATAAATACCTGGTAAAGCCGCAGAGTTTCTGGCGTTGGGCGCTGGGGGGGCTGTGCCGGCTCATCACTGGCTGGGTCTGCCCCTTGGTGCCTCAAATCTCCCCTTTTTCTTGCCTTCCCTGTCTTTTCCTCTCCCACTGTGTTTTTTTGCATCCCCACAAGGTGTTAATCTGTGTCCACTGTAGTTCCTCGCTGCGAGCAGTAGCAGCTGCCTGCACCACTGCTACCTCAGTGTCAGCCCTGGGCCACCTTTAGATGGGACCTGCTCCAGCCTGGATTGGGAAGGGCTGGATCAAACCATTTCTCAGTTCAACGCACCAGCACCCACCCAGGGGCTGCATCCTGAGCAGGAGCTACTGGTGCAGGTGTCCTTTCCTCCCACTGCAGGTCCCTGGTCATAGTTACGTTCTTTTCCAGACATGAGCTTTGCCCACCTAAATCCCAACCCAAACCACCGACGACGGTGTCATTCCCTTTGGATAAGCCGGCAACTCAGTGGAGACACTTCAAGATTAGAAAAGCGGAGGAGCCAGCCACAGCCCTGGAAGAATCACGGGATCTTGGCCAATCTTCAGGAGCAGAGGTAGATTTTCTTGTACACCTACTGCTTGCGTTACCTCCCTAGCTTGCCACCAACAAGTCCTGCTCGTGCTGACCTCCCTTTTTGCCGCCCTGCTGTCCTGTGCCCTGAGAGCGGGCTGGGCAGCAGGGCCGGTGGCTGGACATGGGGTGTGTGGGAGGGAGAAACAGGAGAGTTCTCCTTGGAGAAACCTGCTCAGATGCTGTGTTGAGTGTGGGTTTTTTGCCTTGTTTTCTTCACAATGTAAGATGAGGCTTTTGTCTGCATCATGATGATAGGACCTCCAGCTTCCTTCCCAGAGCAAGCTGTGATGAGTCCTGATCTCCATGTACCCTCTTCCCGACCCAGCCAGACGACCTCTTTCCAGATCTCTCTCTTCACCCAAGAGCTGGTATCGCAGTGGTGGCTCTGAAGCTGTCTTACAAAATGAGACTTTGCAAAGTGGCTGTCTCTTCCTCCTAGCATAGAAAATGGCTTGTTTTTCAGGTGCCACCACGTACTTGGGAGAAGTATTACGTCCCACCAGGGTTGGAGGGAGTCACCTTTTTCATGGACTTAGGGTACACTCCCCTCGAAACTGAGAAGGTAAGAGGGAATCTGTCTCACTCCCACTTTTCCAGTGTGGCAAGCAGGGCTGTAGCTCCCAGTCCCACTGGTGGCCCTCAGCATTGCCCACAGCGGGGCCTCACATCCCTCCGGACCCATCGCAAAGTGCTGCTGAAGCAACTGGTTGTTAGAGAGGCTGTGCAGGACATGTTGTAGGGCTGCCCAAGGACGCTGTGCAGCACCGATGGAGGGCATTGCTCCCCTTGGACCTCATCAGGTGGTCCATAGGAAATTTTTGCTGGAGCACGTTGAGAAAGCGGCATAGAAATCAGAGCGGGGCGGGGAAAGCATCAGGAGTCAGATGAACTGGGCTGGAATCCTTCCCTGAGCTCCAAGAGCTCTGGCTCTGAGTCGCCTCCTTTTCTAAAAGCAGTAAGAAATGCTTTTTAAGGGCAAGTTGTGCATCAGAGAGAATTTCTACTGCCAGGACACATCCCAGTTCACTTTCATGTAGTGTATTAATTAATGCATTGATCTGCGAGTATGGGAGAAGATTTTCCCCATGGTCCCTCCACTGGTCAGTGGCATGGATACAAGATGAGATTAGGATGATTCTGGCTGTGTTTGAGGAACAGTCCCCTCTGGCTACAGCTGCACTTTGCTCCAAGAAGCTCTTCTGCATCCAATTCCATGCTCAACACCTCAGTCTCTCCTGTCCTCCGTCCAGGTTTTCAGTACCCTGCCGGTGTCGGGTGTGCTGCAGCCAGGAGAGACACAGCAGGCCTCCTTCACCTTCTTTGGCCTTCTCGACACCATCGCTCGTGTCACGGCGCTGTGCCACGTGGAGGGAGGCCCCACCTACAAGGTGAAGCTGACCGGGGAGGCCTCACGTGTCAGCTACTTGCTGAGCTCCCGGGAGATTGACTGCGGCTTACAGGTACCCCACATGTCCCCTGGCACAGCTCCCTGCCCTGCAACCATGGCCAGCGGGTTCCTGCCCGCCTCAGTCCAGGCCTCCCTCCCCTTCCCAGCCCCTTTGTTGGCCTGGGGCTTGGAAGTACAACCTTTGAGGGACAAATCTGGCATCCAAGCTGGTTTCAAATGGTCATCTCCAAGCCTCCCCAAAATGTTGAGAAAGGTACCCTGAGAAACACTGCCTCCTGGGGCAGGCAGGGTCCCAGTGGGGATGCTCTGAAGGACATGTCCCTGAGACATCCCTCTGCTGATCCATTCCCAAAGCCTGACCTCCAAGGAGATGCTCTTGTATAAAGCTCTTGCTTAACCCACACAATAATCAGGGGAAGAATTTGGGCTTCCAGTCACTACAGTTGCAGAGACTGTCCCAGAAGAATCCCCACTTCGCTCTTTTTCAGTTGAAAGCCCACAGGTATTTTCAGCTGCTGGCCCTGTCTGTGTAGCCCTGTGTGACTTCCTTGTTGCAGTATGTTGCTTGCCAATACTTGCGTGCAGGTGCCTTTTCTTCTGGAATGCCTGTCTTAGAAATGCACTGGCTTTTAGATACAATTCAATGGGGACAAAGTCATTGAAGCAAAAGAAAACTGTTCATTAGTAACAATTCAGCTGAGCCGGGTGTGTCTCCCTCCCCGAGAGCCGGGAGCCCAGCACACACACCCCTTTCACCAAAACGGCTTCTTTTATTCTTTTTACCCGGCCAGGGTGGTCCCTGTCCTCCTTCCCATCGGATGGTACTCGGGAACTTCCATTCTCTCTGACCGCCAACTCTTCTGTCCCCTCCCCTCTCATCCTACTGCCTTTTAGTCAGGTCTTCAACCCTGCCCCTCTCCCAGCTCACAGCAACACCCAACAACACGACCTGAACAAATCCAAACAATCCAAACAACAACACGCAAGAACCAACAACTTTCCTTCTTTAACCTCGTAACTCTTGGATTCATCTCACGCACCTCAGTGCCACCTCCTTTGTTTCTCCTGGCAGTTGGTGACCCCTGAGAGCACAGAGGGCCTGTGTCCCCTGGTTCATTTATTACTGGCCCTCACGTGGTCGTCACCACATGTCTGTGTGCTGCCAGAGCTCCCTGGTCCTGTGCAGGTGCCCTGTGCCTGGGGCTTGCCCAGCTTCCCAAGGGCCCGTATCTCCTCCCTGGTCCCTGCTCCCAGGTCTGCTTTCAACCCCGGGAGAGAGGAAGGAAATTCCCAGCACCAGGCCCGGGTCTGTAACTTCCTGCTCCTGTGCTTTCTCTCCAGATGTTTAATGAAATTCATCACACCACGGTCACCCTGGAGAACACCTGCAATATGGAATTCAACTGGGTGCTAAACCCTAGCACTGCAGACCAGGATCTGCCTGGTGTGTTTCTGGTCAAGCCCACCGCAGTAAGTAGCACAAGTGACTCACCCCAGCCCTGTGTCGGGTGGCCCAGGAGAGTGTGAAAGGGGAAAAAAGAGGGGGCGGGGGGGGAAAGGGACAAACAAGTCAGAGGGGAATACCCCAAACCCAGCCATGAGAGAGAGAAGGGTGTGAGCGATTTCTGCTGGGAGCAGAGAAGGTCAGACAAGTGCTGTCCTGATAGACTCCCCCACGGCCTTGGCTGGCGGGTGGCTCTGCTGTCTCACGGCAGACAGCGGCGGAAGGCACAAGTGTGTTGGTCACTGTCCCGTCCCGCTGTAAGGGGAGCAGAGGAGAATTCTTTTTGATAGATTTCTCGGGCGAAAATAAGGCACAAACGCAGCAAATATTACATCTGGAAATTGGTAAAGAAAGGGTACGGCCCCGACCAGAAGGGGACAGAAAAGAGAGCAGAGAGAGAAAAATGAATGAACAACAGAGGGAGTAACAGAAGCCAGGGACAGAGCGGTACCGCTGGAAGCCTGGGGCGCTGTGTCGGCGTCCTGCTCGGCGGCTGGAGCAGGAGCCCGTGTGCGGCCAGCGCCCCGAGCGTGCTGCCGCGGCGGGCTGGGCGCGCTCCGCGCCCGCGGCAGGCGCGGCGGTCCCGCGGGCTGCGGCGTCCGGGCTCCGCAGCTGCGGCTGGGCACGGCCGGCGCGGCGGCTGCTCCCGCGGGGCAACGGCGGAGCGCTGCGGGGCCGTGGCCGGCGGGGAAGCGGCGACAGCGGGGTAGGCAGGCGGGGAAGGAGCGGCTCTGCAGGGAGCCGGGCCCTCCAGGTGCTCCCGGCACGACCACAACCAAAAATGGCGGGGGGAAATTGGCAGCGTTAACTGCTTTTGTGCGCCGAGATTCCTCCCGTAATTCAGCCCTTCTAGGAAGACTTAGTCAGACGGGCAAAGTTTGCCCGGGCTTCGCGGTCTGCCCTCCCCCAAGGGAGAGGTCGCTTGCAGCCCCCCCGAGACGGGGCCTGCCTGCATCTTCTCCTTGCAACCTCCTTCACGCCTGGAGTGTGTTAAGGCTCCCAACGCGACTGCAGCCCCTGTAGTAATTTTTCACCCCGTGTCAGAAAATGGATTTATAACATATGGTGAGGCACAAATAAAAATGGAATTGGTTCCCCATTGCGGCGGTGCGTGTCCTCCCACGGCCGGCTAGCCCCGACACGCCCCCGCACGATCTATAGAAATGTGGGATCTTGGCTGCCGACCTGCCCTGCCACGTTGCGAGTGCGGAGGAAGAAAGACGGGACTCTCAAGAGGCCTGACTGCAACTTGGGTTTATTGGTAGGAAGGAGGGAGCCCTCAGCCTGCGACCGGTGCTTCAGGGAGACCCTGAATCTCAGGAGGGAGAGGGTTTTATACAGTGGCTGGAAGCTCAGGGTGGGTCCACGTGCAACCAGTGGGGTATAACTGGGGAGTGTCTACTGACGTAACAAGCATTAACATTAAATACCAATGATCCAAAGGAAGGAGGGGAAAGCTTCCAATCCAGCCAGTCGCCAGAGATCTCCCTTCGAAGCTTCTGGACCCGGGGGACAGGCCCTGGGTGACTGGCAGGGTGGGAGGGTTTCCCGACGAATGGTGGACAGGTAACCAAGGCGGGAAAGGTGAACCAAACAGGGGTTGTATGTGGGGCAGGCTGAGGGAGAAGCTTACAGTTTGTAACAAAAGGGACCTAAAAATACAACGGCACTGAACCAGGGTACAAAGAACAACTATCTTACATTAAAACTCATGATAAAGATCACGCCACCGCACCTCACAGTCACTCTGGGGACCCCGACGGCTGAGATGTCAGGCTGCTGGCACTGGAGCGTTTCTGAGGGTCGCCTTACCCAGGCTGTGTGATCACACAGGACATTGTCCTTTGCCCTGCCTCCCCACTGCCAGGGCTAAGAACCACTTACATAGCCCTTCAGTAGGCGTGCTGGTCCCTGCCTCCTGCAGCTTTGTGCTGTGCAGAGGC